>NW_028172094.1:0-22500 GCF_963971535.1 Notolepis coatsorum
ATGATCCAAACAGGCATGTTTCAAACAGGCATTTCCAAACAGGCATGTTCCAAACAGGCATGTTCCAAACAGGCATGTTCCAAACAGACATGTTCCAAACAGACATGTTCCAACAGACATGTTCCAAACAGACACGTTCCAAACAGACATGTTCCAAACAGGCATGTTCCAAACAGACATGTTCCAAACAGGCTAAAACAGGCATGTTCCAAACAGACATGTTCCAAACAGGCATGTTCCAAACAGGCTAAAACCGGCATGTTCCAAACAGACACGTTCCAAACAGACATGTTCCAAACAGACATGTTCCAAACAGGCATGTTCCAAACAGACATGTTCCAAACAGGCCCTGTGATGCACAGGCTCCAGATGGGCCCGTTTTGAATATAATGCTGCAGGCCCGGCAACCACCCAGGTCTGAACGAGCGTGTGCGCTCTCAGCGGCAAGGAGAGAGAGAGGTACATGGTAAATGGACTGGATTTATATACAGTAGCGTGCTTTACAATTTGTTCCTGACATTTTACCCGTTCACTCACACATTCACACACTGACGGCGGAGCCGACCATGCAAGGTGCCAACCTGCTCATCAGGAGCAATTAGGGGTTAAGTTTCTTGCTCAAGGACACTTCGACACGCTGCCCGGGAGGATCGGGGATCGAACTGGGAACCTCTGGATTACCTCCCGAGCCACTGTCGTCGCCAAGGTAAGGAGAGATAGAGAGACGGGAGGAGAAAGAGAACAGTCTTTATTTGAGAGGAAGAGAGCGTGGGGGAGAGAGTGGGAGGGAGTGAAGGAGAGAGGGAGAGCATAGTGGTTAATTGAGATGAAGAGAGATGGGGGAAAGAAAGACACATTTGACAAATTTTTTAGGCCTATATTTTAATTGTACAGTTTTTGTTAAGGGCTTAAGTTTGATACATTTTGATTGTTTCAATTGTTTAAACGCTGGCTTTGGCAATGGAAATGTATGTCCCCTCTGAATTTAATTTAATTAAATAAAATGTAATCGAAAGAATGGTGGTTATTTGAGATAAAGAGGGAGGGGGAGACAGAGAGAGAGAGCGAGAGAGAGAGAGAGAGAGAGAGAGAGAGAGAGAGAGAGAGAGAGAGAGAGAGAGAGAGAGAGAGAGAGAGAGAGAGAGAGAGAGAGAGACAAAAAATTGTTTATTTGAGAGAAGGAGGTAGGGATCAAGTTAAACCCAGATTCGGCTCAAACAAGGGACTAAACACGTTTCGCAATTATGCCACATCAATGTGGAATGCCCTACCCAAAGCTGTAAAGGAATGTGTATCCCTACCCACATTTAAAACCGCTCTTAAAGAGCACCTACGGGAGGCTGCAATTCGAAACTGGCCACCGTAAATGTCCAAACCCCCCCATCCCCACCCCCTCCTAATAGACGGTCTCCTCCCCACCGCATGTATATATTCTCTCCCCACCGTATGTATATTTCTCTCCACCCACCCACCCCCTCCTAATGTACAGTCTCCTCCCCACCGTAGTATATATTCTCTCCCCACCATATGTATATTTCTCTCCCACCCACCCACCCCCTCCTAATGTACAGTCCCTCCCCATCATATACTCTGTCAGGATCTATGGGTAACAGTACTGTATATTTACATATCGTATATGTCACAAATGTAACAGTACTAAATACCTGTACAGATACAGCTGGGAAAAGTCCAGGAGCAGCTGTTTGCCTGCTGTTATCACGTCGCTTGGCATGGTTAATGTTAACAATGACCAGCGGGGGCGCTCTCATACAGCTGGTGACAACTGCCAGACGCGCCGGCTTTTTGTTCATCATTGGAGGAGCTCCGCACAGCTGGTGACTTCATTCATAGGATGCTACAACGTCCTACAGTATGTCTACAGACTGCATGAATGAATGTTGCTGAATTAAAGAATGAATAAGTTAAACGTGTGCATAATACAATAGTAATAATATATAATAAGAATCCAACGACATTGTGCAATAAACAAGTAAACAATGTGTCAAATCTAACTTCATTAGATGGCCGACGTACAGTACGGCTCTCTTTTCCATTCATTTCATCAAAAGAAAGCGTTAGTGTAATGCTTCTTGGTAACAATAGGTTTGTGTACGCAATGTTGCTGAAATAAAATAATTAAACCTAAGAAGAAGAAGAAGAAGAAGAAGAAGAAGAAGAAGAAGAAGAAGAAGAAGAAGAGAAGAAGAAGAAGAAGAAGAAGAAGAAGAAGAAGAAGAAGAAGAAGAAGAAGAAGAAGAAGAAGAAGAAGAAGAAGAAGAAGAAGAAGAAGAAGAAGAAGAAGACTTTTGTTTTGCAACTGGAGTCGCGTTTATTTTTCAAATGTAAACTAGTCAATACTATCTTAAACAATGTCAGCAGTCAGTGTATATTTTCAACAATACGTTTGTTTACCAATAGGTTAAACTGTTTTTGGATCTTTGTTGGCACTCTTTCAACATTTGGATTATAGCTCAGTCACAGCGTTACAGACCAGCGTTAAACGTTCCAGAGACGGTAAGTTAATTTAACTTATTCTAGTCTAAAGAAACCTATATATTACTATTTGTTAATCAGAGCGTTATTTGGTTATAACACCGTGTGTGCGTCGTGTGTGTGCGATTGCGTGCGCGATATATGTTACTATTGATTAATGCGTTTGTTAATATAACACTGTGTGCGCGCTTGATAAAACAAAGCATACTGTATTACTGTGTGTTTATATTGTGAGCAAGTCAAGCAAGTGTAATTGAACACAATACATGCTGACATCATGACATGCATCTTGCTGTTTGTCATTCTATTGCTAATGCCAGGTAATGTGAATTAATGTCACAAAACGAATCCCTTGGATAGGATAAAACAAAGCATCTACTGTATTACTGTGTGTTTATATTGTGAGCAAGTCAAGCAAGTGTAATTGAACACAATACATGCCTTTTTTAAATCAACCAAGATAATGGAGAAATATCAGTCAAGTCCGAAATCGACCGTGAAACCATTGGCAACGGAAGTTTTGTTGAGGTTGTTGTGATTGTTACGGTACATGTCTCTTTTATTTATTTATTTCCAATAATAATGATTTAAATTACTACTACTAGTCTTAGCAGTAGCAGTTGTCATAGTAGTAGTAGTAGTAGTAGTAGTAGTAGTAGTAGTAGTAGTAGTAGTAGTAGTAGTAGTAGTAGTAGTAGCAGTAGTAGTGTAGCAGTTGTAGTAGTAGTAATAGTAGTACTAGTATTAAATATGAGCCTAGCAGTAAAGTTATCAATTATCTCCTCTCCTCTCCTCTCCTCTCCTCTCCTCTCCTCTCCTCTCCGCTCCTCTCCTCTCCTCTCCTCTCTTCTCTTCTCTTCTCTTCTAGGCTACTGAGGCTAATCTGAACATCCATGGGGTGTATGCCTTCACCACTGCAGAGGTACAGATCAGAATTCTCGACATAAACGACAACAAACCCGAATTCTACAGGTGCGAAGATACATGTGTCCCGCAGGACACCTTCACAGGAGAGATTATTGAGCACTCATCAGGATCCATCCCCCTCGACATCACTGTCAGAGATGCGGACCAGGTCACAGGATTTTTTTAATTCTTTAAAAAGATAAACAAAAACAGAGATATTGAAAAGAAAAAAACAGTCTCTAATTTGATGTTTATTAGATTAGATTAGATTAAAATGTATTGTCATTATACAGCACAAGTACAGTACAACAAAAAGAAGTTTGGCATCTAACCAGAGTGTACCAGACTGTAACAGTTAAGTGCAATAATAATATACAATGTACAAGTAATTAAATGTGATATATATAACAAGCTACTGGTAATATATGCAACATGTATTTACAGTATAATTATATAAAGTGATACAGGTAATGTACTAAGATAAGATAAGATATTCCTTTATTGATCCGCTTGTGGAAATGCGGGCATCATACAGTAGTAGCATGGGGGGGGGGGGTACATGGGAGAGGGGCATGGTAATAGTATAATACATTAATATAGGCAATACAACTATTGTAATGATACAAATAAGCAGTGTAAACAATATAATTAACTCTGAATATAAGAATATGGTGGTAAGCCATGCTGGCCAGTGGTATAACTATTGAGAGTAGGTATGGGATATATACAGATATAGATATAATATATACTGTACATATTATTAAATTTTATTATACAGGTATGTGAATAGGGAGGGATATATGCAGACATATCCAACAATTATAGATACATATATATACAGTATATACTGTATAATATAATTATTATCACTGTTTCAAAACACTTCAATGAAAAAAGCAGAGACCATGTTGTCCTGTTGTACTGTCCAACTGTATGACACATAACAAGACCTGAGTGGTTACTTGTGATTAAGTATGAATCATTATGTTTATTGTGCAGGGAGGACAAAGCAAGCTAACCCTGGCTGGAGACGTCAAGGATGTGTTCGCCGTAGTTCCTGTGTTTACCGTTGCAGAAAGCGCAACTCAAGTTCAACTCATGGTCCAAAAACCCTTGGAGCTGGATTTTGAAAAGAAAGAATTTATGGTTGTGCAGGTAAGGAGATGGAAAATGTAAGAATTGAAATATCAAAGTTGCTTTATGTAGAGTAATCATTAAAACATCACTACTTCATACAGTATGCTGTTCGGTTGGTACTGTGTACAGTCAGTACATCACTACTTCATATGTTCTGTTGGTACTGTGTACAGTCAGTACATCACTACTTCATATGTTCTGGTGGTACTGTGTACAGTCAGTACATCACTACTTCATACAGTATGTTGTTCTGTTGGTACTGTGTACAGTCAGTACATCACTACTTCATACAGTATGTTGTTCCGTTGGTACTGTGTACAGTCAGTACATCACTACTTCAGTGTTGTAGTCGAGTCACTAAATATCGAGTCTGAGTCGAGTGTGGAGTCCCCAGTGTTTGAGTCAGAGTCCAAGTCCAAGTCACCAAAGAAGAGCCCAAGTCGAGTCCCCATTACCCGAGTCCGAGTCCAAGTCATCAAGGTTGAGTCCACTCCATTCTGGCAGTCGAAGAGCTGACATACAAATAAAAAAAGGTCTACATTATACATAAATGACACAGCGTTCACCATTTAAAATGGAGTTTATTTACTTTGTGACACAATAGCCACAATAAATAGACACAATAAAGAAATCTAACCCTAACTAACCTTACTGTCATGCACTTGTCCTAATAAACTAACCTACACTGTAGCACTCAACACTTTGATGAACATTGTTACTCAGCTGATAGAGTTGTACCCTTCCTGATGACTTGTCGTACAGAACTTGTAAGTCGCTTTGGATAAAAGCGTCAGCTAAATGACTAAATGTAAATGTAAATAGCCAAACAAATGCACTAGCCATCAATATCTTATTACAAATGATTAGGGCCTATTACCAAAAAATAACTAAATAAATAACAAAATAAAAACTAAAATAAATGTATCAATTCACAAGTCCTTGTCTGCACCTTCCGAGTCCGAATGCAGTCAATGCTCGAGTCCATGTCCAAGTCCGAGTCCTCAGTGCACAAGTCCAAGTCGAGTCACAAGTCCTGAAAATCAGTCCAGTACTCGGACTCAAGTCCAAGTCCTGGACCCGAGTACTACAACACTGCACTACTTCATATGTTGTTCCGTTGTCAAAATCTTAAGCCGTTTTGAGCCTGGGCTCCAACCACAATGGTAACTGTGCTTAGTGTGTGAGTCTCAACATGCAGCTGAGTCTCTGACATCACAAATCAGCACATTTTCAGATGACTCAGTTCAGTGAGGGTGAATATTGTGAGAGGAGAATTGGAAGAATGCGCCAATATGATAATTAGAGACATAGATCATATTAAAGGGGAACTATTTTACTATTTCTTTCACTATTTGGGCACTTTTACACAATTCCTGTGAGTCTATGGAACACCTCTGTAATATATATATTTTTTTTATTCATTGTTTTGTATTTCTAATCAAGTCCTCAAAAACAGCATTTTTCTACCTCAAGATCTTAAGCCGTTTTGAGCCTGGGCTCCAACCACAATGGTAATGGTTCTGGGGGAGAGAAAGAAATGAGACAAATTATTTCTAATCTATTTATTTTTTCTTTCGCTGCAGCTCCCACTGTTGCAGCGACCACAGACCAACCCAACAACATCCCTGCCTGTATCCTCTCACTGTACCAAGACCATCCCCATGCCCCTCTCTCCAGACATAGGCATACCAACACCACAGCACATCCAGAGCTTTGATCTTGAGGAAGCAAGACAACTACAACTGCAAATGACGGGACAGGCTGCATGTCCACTGTGGCACAAGGAGCGAGAGGGCAGGCTGACTGCATCAGAATTTGGCAAGATACTAAAGAGAGAGAATTTCAGATGCCTTCATACAGTCCACATATTACCCCAAGCCCTTCACTGCTACAGGCTCAGCTGAAGGAGAAGGAGGAGGAGAACAGACAGGCAGCCCGAGACCCAGTCTTGCAGGAGCAATTGGGGGTTAAGCGTCTTGCTCAAGGACACTTACATTGGAATGCGATGGCTGCAACCCCCACACCATTGAAATGCTAATTGTCCACCACCTAGTATTTATCGTTGCCATTTGAGAGTTCACACTCTACCATAGCAGTCATCAAAAAGGATCATGGATCATCTTTAGACAAATAAATTGATACTAATAATAGATTACTTTGAACCTTGCACCTTATTAAACCTTGTCTAAAGATTAGATTAGATTAAAATGTATTGTCATTATACAGCACAAGTAGGTCCATGCAGGAGCAGCAGCAGGCCACCACCCAACTCTTCCTGCAGATGATGGGGACTTTTGCAAGAGCCATATTGCCTCAATCTCAGACCCCGCCGGCACCACAGTGGATGCCCACAGCTCAAATGATGCCCCCACGTGCCTGGCCCAAGACATTGCCTCCAACTAACCATGCCACATCAGTTTGTAGAGGCTTTTGGCAATCGTGTTGCGGTTATTCTGGACTGCTTTGAAATTGGCACTGAGACCATCAAATCTGAAAGCGCAGGCACAGACATATTCCCACTACAAGCAAAAGCACACTGTTAAGTACCTGATTGGCATTACACCACAGGGGTCTATCTCTTTCATTTCCAAAGGGTGGGGAGGGCGTGTAAGTGACAAGCATCTGACCGAGAACAGTGGTCTCCTCAATAAACTGTTGCCTGGAGACTTGGTTTTAGCAGACCGTGGATTTGACATTGGGGACCATGTTTCATTAATGTGTGCATCGGTGAAAATCCCTGGATTCACAAGCGGACGTGCCCAGATGGATCCAAAATCTGTAGAAGAGACACAGCAAATAGCTCACCTCAGGGTCCATGTTGAAAGAGTGATCGGTTTGGTACGCAATAAGTATCGCATGCTACATAATACCATACCAGTCCAACTGCTGGTTCCATTTGAAGGCGAGGACTTTTCTTTCATTGACAAGATTGTGACTGTGTGCTGTGCCTTAACGAATATGTGCCACAGTGTTGTTATGAAACCACCAGACCATGCGTTACCAGATAGTGAGGGAGAGACGGAGTTATCTGTTATCTGTTATGCTAAAGCTAAAATGGAAAATCAAGGCCTCTTAGTTTTACTGATGTGGATTATTTAAATTCAGTTTGTCATGTTTTCATTGTTATTTGAACAATGTTATGTCCTGTAAATACTAGGGCTGTCAAAAGTGAATGCTTTAACTGTATTTCACAGGAGAGAAACTGTATTCATTGAAAGCTATTAAAATTGCCTTTGAATCTAAATATACTTTCTGTGTTTTTACATTAATTCCATGATTTCTAAAAAAAAAAATTTCAAACCATTCCAATTATTAACACCTTTACTGCTGTAGCATACGATTGGTAAAACAGTAACATATGGTAAACATTGGTACAACATTGCTAGAACAGATGTAATATAGCATTGTATATTAGTATACTGCATAGTATATTGACAAAAATAAAGAATTAAGACTCGCACAGGTTTGTTTTTCTTCTATCTATCTATCTATCTATCTATCTATGAGCCGTACTGTATTGTACCCATTCTGCAATCTGTTAAATAAAGTTTTAGCTCTAATTAAGAATGACAGTGACCTAGCTGACTATTATTTGGAAATCCAGAGGTTTTAAAAACTGGTGCGACAATAACTGTCTGGTTTTAAATGTTAAGAAGACTGGGGAGATGGTGTTTGACCCCAGAGGTGTTGGGGACCACAGGCCTGTGGTCATCCACACACAGTCCATCTCACAGGTCTCTTCATATAAATATCTTGGGATTTTTGTCGATAACACACTAACCTGGAACACCCATGTAGATAGGATTTTATAGTATGTCTGCACTTTATGTGCTCATTTCATCATTCATCAGTTTTGTGTCAGTCTTGTTTATCTGATCTTATTTCTGAAGATGCATTTCCATTGGCTAATGGTCGAGATATAAGTCACTTGTTACTTGATATTACTGTAAATCATTTGACATCTATTGCTGACTGTTCATACATTTGTTACAATAAAGATGCAAATAATTGTTATCTCTTGTCCAATCAGAATATTTTTTTTATTACAAAACATTGAGATATCAAACAGAAAAATTGTCTTGTTTACATCAGGTTCACAGGTTGGGTAGGAAGAGTGGGTGGGGGACACTGTACAACTGAACAAGCAAAACTGTACATTGGAATATTGACTCCCTCCCAGCAGAACTCCGCACCGCCCCAACTCTGGACTAATTTAAAAAACTGCTCAAAACCCACCTCTTCAACTTGGCCTTCAACCCCTAACTTTCTCACTTTATATGTATATGTTGTGTCTGTCCACTATGTTTGTTAATTTGTCATCTCCCCCCCCCCCCCCTATGTAAAGCGACCTTGGGTCCTCTGAAAGGCGCTATATAAAACGAAGTTATTATTATTATACTTGGTCATTTACTGTACATTGGGGGGGGGGGGGGGGGTTGTGTTAGGACATTTACAGGGGCCAGTTTAGAATTGCAGTCTCCCGTAGGTGTTTTTTGAGAGTGTTTTTGAAAGTGGGAAGTATTTTGACATGTACATGGGTACTTTGGTCGTGTAGTGTATCTTGTAGACCAGGCCCATTGCAAGTTGTGTCTACTCTAAGCCATCCTAGGTTGTCAAAGTGGGCAGGGGTGAGGTGGGTTCTAGGAGTAAGGTCAAGCAGTAGTCTGACCAGATTGTTTTGAGATGTTTGTAATTTTGTTTTTGTTTCTGACACAGGTTCCCCTCAACTACAGTATAGACTGTTAATAGATGACGGGACCTAAGATGGGTTTACACACTGTACCAGGAGAACTGTAGACCAGGAGTTGTGTTACAAGAGAAGTGATTCAAAACTAAAACTTTGTTTGTAATGACAGCTTCAAGGATGCTTTCTGTATGATCACCCGTATGATCACCCCCCCCACCTCCAATGTACAGCCCTCACCCAACCCACCCAACCCCACCCCACCCACCCAACCTCCTCCAATGTACAGTTTCTACGCCAAATGTATATACACTCTTTTTCTGGACACTTTTGTATCACAAACAGTACTGTATTTGCAAATCTGATATGTCATAAATGTATAGATGTAGCAGTACTGTCTATCTGTATGTCATGTATGTCATATATGTTATGATGAATTGAAAATGGGGGACCCTGATGTAAACAAGACGAAAGTCTTTCTCTGGTCTGCATCCCCTTAACAATTGTATGTATTGAGCTGTACTGTACTGTACCCATTCTGCAATCTGTTAATAAACTTTTCAATCAATCAATCAATTATTGATTATTTTTTTTATATCACGTTAACAATCAAATGGCTAGCAAGCTCACCTGTGACATACTGTACAGTGCAAAATACAAGAGTACAATCTTAGTCAACTTTTATGAAAACAATACACAAGTTGGAACAGTTTGAACGTTTTATTTTTACTTTCGTCTTGTTTACATCAGGGTCCCCCATTTTCAATTCATAATGACATACATGACATACAGGTAGACAGTACTGCTAGTGTACATCTATACATTTATGACATATCAGTTTTGCAAATACAGTACTGTTTGTGATACAAAGTAGTAGTAGATAGTAGACATAGCAGCATAGTGTAGGTAGTAGTAAATAAAACGATATGCAAAGGAACGTGACGCGTCGCTACTGTAACTCCGCCATCACAACCATTGAACTATTATAACTCTGTTACACCTATACACGGCTGGCCCATAGTAGGTAGTAATAGATAGTAATACATACTGTACTGTAGTCAGAAATAAGACGTTACCAAAATAATAACGTTTAGGCAAATCACAGACGCGGATACACAGTGTTGAATGAGGAAGTCAATAATCAATAGACCGCCGCCGCGCCGGGCGACTTTGCGCCTCCTGGCGGCATAAAACAGAACAGCACCCTGGGTTCCCAATTAATTAAAACGACGTGATATAACCGTGCGCGCGTCGCGGCAAAGCGCCCAGGAATACTAAACGCTTCATCTGTATGTCATGTATATCCCTATGCCATAAATGCCATGTATGTTGTGTATGTCATAAATGTCACGGGATCATCCCTATGTTCCCCGGGTCCTATGTTCCCCGGGTCCAATGTTCCCCGCTTGATTGATTAATAGATTGAACATTTTATAAATTTGTATTATTTTATTAATTATTAATGTCCGCCTTGTTTAGAACTGGTTAAGCTTAGGGCCTCTTTCGAACTGGTTAACTTTAGAGTTTGGAATCAGGGCTGGTGGTCTAAAATGTTCAATCAATCAATCAATCAATCAAAGCGGGGAACATAGAACCCGGGGATTCAATTCGAAAGAGACGTTAGAGATTGTAGCGTTCTCTGCTTCACCGAGACATGGTTGAGGCAGGACGTCCCAGACCATGCCATCCAACCGGCCGAACACTTCTTCATTCACCGCAAGGATAGAACAGCAGAATCCGGAAAACAGCGTGGAGGTGGAATAGCCTTCATGTTGAACAACAATTGGAGCGATCCAGCCAACGTGAAGGAACTTTCGTACCACTGCTCCCCCAACCTGGAATATATATCCATCCTTTCTTCCTCCCGAGGGAGTTAACGTCGATCATCCTGGTCGGAGTGTATATTCCACCATAAGCAAACACTGGTGACGCGCTCTCCAGGCTCCACGACGAGGACAGGGCGGAGCTAGGGGGTGGCTACCTGGGCTCAAGCCCCGGATGTATTCTGAAAAGCCCCGAATCTATTTAAAAAAAAAATAAAAATAAAAAAATAAAAAAAAAATGATTTTTTTTTTTTTTTTTTTTACAATTCATCATTGTTACATGACAATATGTTTGCACCAGATTTAGCAGAAGCTAATTTCCATCTGTGGTCTATCCAGCTGCTAACTGTATTTGAGTGAGTTAAGTCTTGGTGTTATGGTAGACTCAGACCTAAGCTTTAAATCACAATCAACAAGTTGACAAAAACATAATTCTTCCACCTTAGAAACATAGCTAAAGTACGGCCATTTATAAATCAAAAGGATGCTGAAAACCAGATCCATGCCTTTATCTCAAGCCGACTCGACTACTGTAATGCACCCCTTACCGGCCTCCCGAAAAAATACAATGATAACTATTTTATTGCAATGCACTATTGCATTATTTTATTCTATTTTACTAACTATTTTATTGCACTGCACTATTTTACTTTGTATCAGTGAATCATAGACACCTGGCCATAAGAGCATTCGGAGCATCTCTGCTCTCCCACTATTGAACTTGGGGGAGCAAAGGTATGATCTTGCTTCACCACTTTTTGATTATATGAAAAATATGATATAGCCCCCCCCAATATATAAATCTAACCATAACTACGTTATGGTTAACTGAGTTTTATAGTGAAAAGAGCAGCTTTATTGGTCAAGATTGAAGGCTCTATATTGCAGGAAATTGCACGTACAGGTTAATTAAATTAAAAAAAAATCGGTCGTGGAGGGGGTCGTGCCGGACCCCCTCCAAACCATCCCTTGCCTGCCTAAAAAAAAAAAAAAAAAAAAAAAAAAAAAAAAAAAGGGGGGCCCATCTGGGCTAAGCCCCGGATCTCCTACAATCCTAAATCCGCCCCTGGTGCCTGGACGAGGTAAATAAACTCCAGACAGCTAACGTTGATGCTGCTATTGTGGTTGTGGGTCATTTCAATAGCGCCAATCTCAGAAAGGTATTGCCAGACTTCTACCAGCATGTGACTTGTAACACCAGAGGCGGTAACATTTTAGACCATTGTTACTCGCAATTCTAGTGTGGATACGAGGCTCATTCTGCTAGTGGCTTCGGTAAATCTGATCATGCGGCCATCTTTCTTTCACCAAAAAATAAACAAAGGATCAAGAACACTCCGGTAGTCTTGCGAGAGGTGCAGAAATGGGATGTGGAGTCAGAGGAGACGCTACAGGCTGCGCTTGAGTGCACAGACTGGAGGGTGTTCCGTGACAACACAGATAACATGAATGACTACACGATGACAGTGCTGGACTTTGTTTCGTACTTTGGTGGAAGAAACAATCCCCACTACAAACAAACAAACAAACAAACAAAAGCCCTGGGTAGACAAATCCGTCCGTGAAGCTCTGAAAGCGTGAACCACAGCATACAACGCCAGGCTGGTGGCAGGCAACATGAATGACCACAAGGTGGCGCGATACAACGTAAGGAGGACAGTAATAGAGGCAAAACGGCGCTACAGGAATAAAATTGAACTTCAATATGAACAGGCTGACTCCAGAGCTATGTGGCAGGGCCTCAAAACGATGACAGACTACAAAGGCACCTCCCTTAAACTGAACAGTGACATCTCCTTAGCAAATTATCTCAATACCTTCTATGCGAGGTTTGAGGCTGGGAATAACAACACCAGCCTACAAGCCACGGCAATGGGGGGGGGGGGGGGTCTGCTGATGGAGACTCAGTGTTCAGGGTAACAGAGCATGAGGTGAGGTGGACCTTTAAAAAAGTGAATATCAGGAAGGCAGCAGGACCGGATGGCATCCCCGGCCGTGTCCTAAAAGTCTGTGCCGACCAACTGGCCCCGGTATTCACTGACATATTTAACCTGTCCTTAGAACAGGCTGTCATCCCCACCTGCCTGAAGAAGTCCACTATCATCCCTGTCCCTAAAAAATCCAAGCCTGCTTGCTTCAACGACTACCGCCCTGTAGCTCTCACCTCCATAGCCATGAAGTGCTTTGAGAAGCTAGTAAAGGGCTACATCTGCTCCTCCCTCCCCATCAACCTGGACCCCTGCAATTTGCATACCGCCCCAACAGGTCCACGGAGGACGCCATAGCCCATGTGCTGCACACAGCAGCATCACACCTGGACAAGAGGCAGGGGAACTATGTGAGAATGCTATTCATCGACTACAGCTCAGCATTCAATACCATAGTCCCCTCCAAACTCATAGCCAAGCTCAGGGACCTGGGCTTGAACTATGACCTCTGCCAGTGGGTCTTGGACTTCCTGACGGGCAGACCCCAGGTGGTGAGAGCAGGCAACTGCACCTCCTCATCAATCACCCTCAACATAGGGGCCCCCCAGGGCTGTGTTCTGAGTCCCCTCCTCTACTCCCTGTACACACATGATTGTGTGGCTCAGCGGAATAACAACACAATCATCAAATTTGCTGACGACACAGTAGTGGTGGGCCTGATCTCTGCAAACGACGAGAGGGCCTACCTGGAAGAGGTCAAGGTCCTGGCGGGATGGTGCCAGGAGAACAGCCTCTCCCTGAACGTCAGCAAAACAAAGGAGATTATTGTGGACTTTAGGAGGTCGGGGGTCAGGGACTACAGCCCGTTTAGCATCGACGGGGCACCGGTTGAGAGAGTGAACAGTTTTAAGTAACTCAGAGCCCACATATCCGAGGACACACACATTGACAGTGTTGTGAAGAAGGCACGACAATGCCTCTACTTCCTCAGGCGCCTAAGGAAGTTCCAAGTCAGTCAGAAGATCCTTAAGAACTTCTACTCATGTACAATAGAGAGCATCCTGACTGGCAATATCACCTCCTGGTTTGGGAATAGCACCGCACAAGACCGAAGCAGACTACAGAGAGTGACACGTTCAGCCGAACGCACAATTGGAGGGGGGCTTCCCACCCTCCAGAACATTTACAACAAGCGGTGCAGGGGTAAGGCTAAGAGAATCATCAAGGACTCCAGCCACCCAAACAACTACCTCTTTGAACTGCTGCGGTCAGGCAAGCGATACCGGAGTCTCATGGCAAGCACAGAAAGACTCAGAAGAAGCTTCTATCCCCAGGCCATCAGGCTGCTCAACGAACAATAAACACTATGCAACAACCATCAAATGCACACAGCACACACATCCACACGCACACACTCACTTTAAACAAACAACACACTGCAGCACCCACTCTCCACACTTTAGAACAACTAAACATGCACTTTATATTTATTGGTAAAGGATTTGCACTACAACCTGTACACCTTACTGTAAACTGTACCTAAATTGTACCTCATCCCATTTCTGCTTGCACTATATAGTATTGTATATTAGTACATTGCATAGTATATTGTATATTGTATGGTAACTCAGTTACTTCTATTCTGCATCGAACATTGTACATATGTATATACTGAACACTGTGACTGAACATTTTTACTTATATTTTTACATGCTATACTATTTTATTTCATATTTATCTTGTCTAGCACAGTCTCTGGAGCGTAACAGTAATACGCATTTTGTATAAAAGTATTCTGTACTTCTGTATGACAACTATTAAAGAAACTTGAAACTTGAACTTGAAACTTGAACATAGGACCCGGGGAACATAGACATACTCCCAATGTCACTATGAATTGAAAATGGGGGACCCTGATGTAAACAAGACAAAAGTCTTTATCTGGTCTGCATCCCCTTAACAATTGTGTGTATTGAGCCGTACTGTATTGTACCCATTCTGCAATCTGTTAAATAAAGTTTTCATTAATTCATTAATTCAGGTTAAAAGTGCCATTAGATAGTTTTAACTTCTCGATTTGCTGAAGTCTATTACAAGACGGCGACCATTTTGGAAAATTTTAATCATGGGAATTTTTTTTGCTGCAATTTTGTCGAGGGGATGCATAGCTGTGGATCAGCGTTGGAATTATTCCGAACTACACTTCCTGGCAGATACTGTGGGGGTTCAAAGTTCAGCATTCTGAATGAATTATTTCAATAACTGTTATTATTCGGGATAATAAGCCACAAAAGGTAACGTTTTTGACAAATATTGAAACACAGTTAGTTTATCCTCCCTATTGTTAGCATGTAGCAACAATTAGATCTGAAATTAGTTTCAAAATGGTTGCACTGTGGTGAAAATAAAAAGGTACAGTAAATTATAGTAGATATTATTATCTGTTCTTATGCACTCCTGGTGATACTAAATCCCAATTGAACTCTGGCATTTGAAAGATTATATATATATATATATATATATATATATATATATATATATATATATATATATATATATATATATATATATATATATATATATATATATATATATATATATATATATATATATATATATATATATATATATATATATATATATAAATGTGCTAATTGGCTATAATAAGGTAATTTATAAGTATCATATTCTATATTCTATAATAATATTTCAAATTGCATTGGTCCGGATGGGAGAATTCAGTACTGTATCTACAGAACCTTCTGTTTAATCATCTTCCCTTTATTAATTGCCTTCGATTTTTTTGTACACATGATCTCAAGAAGGTACTGAACAAGATCAGTGGCAGTTTTTCTAAGTTTGGTCATTATTATCATGGTGTTATTCACTGTCAAAGATTCAAAGAAAAATCATAATTCATATTCTCCTTTGTTTCATCACAATTTAAGCAAGCCTAGTAATAGACACAATATTTCGAACACTATGAATACATTCCCTGAGGTCCATAGATGTACCTAGATAGCAATAATATGCAAATGAACCTTGTAGAAGTGGAGCAATATTCCATTTGCCTAGGTATATATATATTTTTTTTTAGATTTATCTTTTTTTTATTGGAAGAATTAGTACATATTTATACATTTCAGTTATCAAAATTATACAACTTCCATTTCCTTCCCCATTCCTATCCCCTAATCCCACCCATCCCACCCAGTGAGGGCGACGACAAACATACATGAAAAAAAAAAAAAAAAAAGGAGATAAAATAAAAATAAAAAATAGACATTTAAATAATTAAACAAAAGTACAGATGTGGCAGACAAAGCTACGCAAAAGAAAAATGAAGTAAAATTAAAATAAAACAAAAATATTTGTATATATACATACCATAATAATAATATATAATATAAGTGTTACTCTCCTTTTTAGTAGCGTAATTTCCAGATGGTAAAACAAATAAAATGGAAAGTAAATTTAACACCCTTAGCAGACCACCACAATGCCATCTCCCCAGCCATGCGTGGGCTAGCAGTGTCATGAAGATAGATAGATAGGGGGAGGAGGGGGGTCATGGGGTCCCGAGTTTGGATGGAGTCATATGGGTTTTGAAATGAGATAGGAAGGGCTGCCATGTTTTGTGGAAGATATCCGTGTGGCCTTGTGTAGTAAATCTGATTTTCTCTATATGTATAAGAGACATGACATCCCTCATCCAGTGTAAGTGTGAAGGGGGAGTGGCTGCCTCCAGTTGAATAGGATGAGGCGTCTGGCAATGAGTGAGGCAAAGGCCATGGCATTGGATTGCCCAATAGATATTGCAGCGTTTTCCGGTGTCAAGCCAAATAGTGCAATAAGAGGGCATGGGTCAATATTCATAAAAAATATGTCTGAATAAGATTTAAAAATGGAAGTCCAGAAAGGGGCCAGTACTGGACAATGCCAGAACATATGAATAAGTGAGCCAGGGGCTTGGTGACACCGGTCGCATGTGGGATCCATGCCAGGATTTATCTTCGCCAGTCTAGTCTTTGACCAATATAGACGGTGGAGGAGCTTGAACTGTATCAGTGAATGGCGGGCACATATTGAAGAAGAGTGTATTCGGGCAAGAGGTATATATTTTAGGCGAAAATATTCCACGGGTGGAACAGGTTAACCCTTTGTGACAAGGATCAGATTGTTCTGTGACTCCCTAATCAGAATAGGTAGACATTATGACGAGAAGAACTGCGTTGCTAGGGAACAGCTTGGGCCCAAGTGTACTTCCTGGCAGCTATTGCTATTAGAAACGCTGCATCAGAAAATAAGCCCGGGCTCACTAGAAACTTTAGGTTGTCAACATTGAAAAGGTCTATTGGGGCAACGGGACATTCATGAAATGAATTACTTAAAACTCAAAAGTAACCCCCCTCCCTGTATTCCCCCTACTGATGGATATATGAATAAATGAAGTTTATTTTTCGGTCTTGTTTACAGACAAATCAAACACACCTGTGTGGACTTACAAGAAATAACACAAATTTACATATTCAAAGTAAGCTCACATACAAAATCCAAAATCAACGACAGAAAAAAAGAATAGGCTGAAGCACATGCTTATTTTTGCCTATCCTTTACAAATTCTTAAAAACTAAATATATTTTAATATACTGTAAGGAAGAAAAAGTTTAAATATGCTGCAAGATAAAAAAAAAAATTAAAGAAAAAAACAAATGTTTGATGTTTTACTCAAAACTGTACTCCTGAATTATTTTATCCTTTAAGGCTTTTTTAAATCTCCGCTGAGAAGTACAGAACTTCAACCCGTCACTATGAGGAAAGAGAAGGGGAGGTGCACAACAGAGGGCTAGAGAGACAGAAACAGAGAGAAAGAGATACAGGGGAGAGATAAAGAAAGACAGACAGTGAGACATAGATAGAGGCAGATAAACAGAGAGAGGAAGACAGACAGAGATACATAGATAGAGACAGATAAACAGAGAGAGGGAGACAGACAGAGAGAGGAAGAAAGAGAGAGAGAGAAGACAGAGAGAGAGAGTCATAGAGAGAGGCGGAGAAATAGAGAGGTGAGAGGAAGACAGACAGAAATAGATAGAGAGAGACAGAGAAACAGAGAGATGAAGACATCCAGATAGAGAGACATAGTGAGAGACAGAGCAACAGAGATGAAGACATAGATAGACAGATAAAGAGAGAGAGGGAGACAGACAGAGAGAGGAAGAAAGAGACAGAGAGAAGACAGAGAGAGAGAGAGTGTATGTATCATTGAATCATCTGCAGTATTAGACTGAACACCACTTTAGCATCACCCACTCATCAACAATGTTGCTGCCATTATAATTGTTAGACTAGAAGACTAGAAGTCTTTATTTGTCATGGAGTTTAACACACACACCCGCGATGGGCGACGCACAGGAACACACACACACATGCACTGAGTCGCAGATGAAATGTCTCTCTGCACTTTTCCCATCCCGTTGTCCTTCCCCCCATGGGCAGCCGGGAGCAGATAGGGTGTCAACGTGAGCCGCGCCCTGGGGACCAATCCAAGTGCTCCTGTCCGTCTTCATCAAGGACGCCACAGCGTTAGCGATCTGTTGTGCATGTTTTTAGCTCAGTCTCTCTCTCACACACATGCACACACACAAGCACACACACACACACACACACACACACACACACACACGCACACGCACACGCACACACACACACACACACACACACACACACACACACACACACACACACACACACACACACACACACACACACACACACACACACACACACACACACACACACACACACACACACACACACACACACACACACACACACTGTCTCACACATGCAGTAAACACACACACGCACACTGCACTTAAACCACCCCTTTCATCCTACCCTCCTCCTCTCCAGTGGGGTACCGGGGACGACACCAGTGCGATTATGAGATTATTCTCATTAAAACCAGCCTCTCTAATTACAGACGGCCTCTGAGGCACAGAGACAATAAAGAGAAGACTCTACACAGCGCCCCCTACGGGCCCCTCTGCTCAGCGCGCTGCTAGCTGTGTGTTCCTGAGCACACGGGTGATGCTCGATAAAGATGGCACGCACAGACACACACACACAGGCACGCACACACACACACACACACACACACACACACACACACACACACACACACACACACACACACACACACACACACACACACACGCACACACACACACTTTCCAAAGTCACAAATACACCCCCCTCCTCTCTCTCTCTCTCTCCTTTCACTCTGCTAATTAGAGGCAGAGGAACAACAGCAGAGGCGATGTGAGGAGTGGATCTAACCCCCACAGAGACCCAGTCCTCTGACTCTGTGTTTGGAGAGAGAGAGAGAGAGAGAGAGAGAGAGAGAGAGAGAGAGAGAGAGAGAGAGAGAGAGAGAGAGAGAGAGAGAGAGAGAGAGAGAGAGAGAGAGAGAGAGAGAGAGAGAGAGAGAGAGAGAAGCTTTTGTTCAACTCCACCATATCACACACACACACACACACACACACACACCAGTGTTGTTGTGTCTTTAGTCCTGAACTGATTTTCAGGACTCGTGAGTCGTGACTCGACTTGGACTTGAGCACTGATGACTTGGACTTGGAATCGCGCATTGACTACATTCGGACTCGGAAGGTGCAAACTCGGAGTCGGACTTAAAATAAAAGAAAATTGAATAGGCCCTAATCATTTGGCATAATATGGACTCAACCTTGATGACTCGGACTCGGACACTGGGGACTCGAGACTCGACTCGGACTACAACACTGACACACACACGCGCGTGCACACGTACGCACACACACATGTAAGAAAGCACACATACAGTCTAATCATCAACTGAAAGTACAAATAAATAGCATTCATAAGATTATTTTATGAAAGTATACTTTGTCTATGTATGCGTGAACTGCATTAAACACTACACTTACACTTACACCTATTACTGTACATTTTTACAGTATATTTATGTACATTTTGGCTATACATTTAATATTTTAGAATGTATACATACCAGAATGTATATCCCGGACTGTACTTTATTCTCTATTCTTATTTTTATTCTTATTCGTGACTTTTGTTTTTGAATACCTAAAATAAATAAAGGATTTCTATTCTATTCTATTCTATTCTATTCTATTCTATTCTATTCTATTCTATTCTATTCTATTCTATTCTATTCTATTCTAAAGCTGTGTTAGATTTAAATCCCTGCCACCGGTGCCTCTGGGAGTCTGTGGAAGAGCTTTATTGTGTGGTACTTGGACAATTGATGCAGAGCGTGCTCTATTTCTGCTGGGCAGGTAAACTCACTCTTGCTAATTTCTCTCAAGTTGCCAACTGCAGCTTTAATAACTTGTTATAATAACTTGATGTACTCAAAATGTGTTTAGCTATATTGAAATTATACTTTTGATGTATTTTTCTTAAATAGTCGATTTGTAAACGTTGAGCAAATACACATTAAGCGTTTATTAAAGTGCAACTTACGTTTATTTTTTTGTGTGTACCCTGTGTACTTATTAGCAGCATATAAACAACACCATACTAGGTCGAATTAGCACAGGAAAGCACATGAGAAGTAATGTGAAGCCTAGAAATACATTACAAGTATACTCTCAGAAAAGTAGGCCTACATATGGGTAGAAATGTACTTTTAAGACACTTAATATACTAACAATATACTTTTTGTGTGAATAAATATACACACGTTTTACTTGGGATGCACAGACACACACTAAACATTACTATCTCCCTAATAGTTGCTACATGCAAGTATTGTATGTTTTCATAAGCATGTGTATACACAGCACTGTATGTTTTCATAAGCATGTGAATACACACAGAGATATACATACTGTGTGTTTGCATACGCATGTGAATGCACAGCTATACATACTGTATCTTTTCATAAGCATGTATACACACAGAGCTATAATACATACTGTATGTTTTCATAAGCATGTGAATACATAGAGCTATACATACTGTATTCAGCAGGTGGGGGTCTCGATCTCTTTCACTCCAGCCCATGTATACTGTATGTAGTTATCAGGTCAATCAAAACCACTAGGAGTGTGAATATGATACATATGAAAGTATTCAACCTCTACTGTCTACTATGAATGAACACAACACTCTAACGTACCATCTTTAGATAATAAAGCACTCAGCCTGCCCTCTACTGTCTTTAACTATGAGTGAACACAATACTCCAACTTACCATCTTTAGATAATAAAGTACGCAGCCTCTATCTACTGTCTTTAACTATGAGTGAACACAACACTCTTACCTTACCATCTTTAGATAATAAAGTTTGAAAACATTATTCCATTGAAAACTTAAAACAGAGACCTCAGACAGATGACTTGACAGGACCATTTTTATTAAACTAAATATTCAAATCTAGGTATTGAAGTTGCCCTTTTAGAACTCGATTGGATGCTTTAGCGCATGAATGCGCACAGAGCTGGCAGCCTAGCCTAGTTACGTCAGCAGACTACATGGCAGGTGGCCAGCGCACATAGATCATGGAGGGAGAGAGTCCAAAAATAATAAAATGTTGGAATCAAGTATTGTGTTGTTGACAACAAGAAGAGAACAGTGTTGTCAGTGACACGACCACCACAACACCCAAAGTAATCTGTCACGGGAGGCGACAGTGGATCGGGAGGTAGAGTAATCCGGAGGTTCCCGGTTCGATTCCTGCTCCTCCCGGGCAGTGTGTCAAAGTGTCCTTGAGCAAGACACTTAACCCCTAACTGCTCCTGATGAGCAGGTTGGCACCTTGCATGGTCGCCTCCGCCGTCAGTGAATATGTGAGTGAATGGGTAAAATGTGGGGAAGAAATTGTAAAGCGATTTGGATAAAAGCGCTATATATATATAGCCATTTACCATTTACGACAAAAGTACAGGTACCATTTAATTCTATTGATGAGGCAAACATTGGTTAGCGAACATTAAAGGAACACAACAACCTTTTGGGAAATTAGCTTACTGTCTTCTCCAGAGAGAGACAATAAGATCAGATACCAGTTTCCTCTGTGTGAGTTCAGTAGAAAGCCATCTGGCTGCACGTTAGCCTAGCTTAGCACAATAAATGGAAGCGGACAGTGCCGGTTAGCCTTCGGGAGAGGTGTTAGTTGGACAATGCCTAGGCTAACCAGCACTGTCCGCTTCCATTCATTGTGCTAAGCTAGGCTAATGTGCAGCCAGATAGCTTTCTACTGAACGCACAGAGAGGAAACTGGTATCTGATCTTATTGTCTCTCTCTGGAGAAGACGGTATAAGCTAATTTCCCAAAATGTTGGCGTGTTCCTTTAAGTTCACACTACGAATCGCTCCTCCTCTGTCTTTTACATTATGCCATTTGCTGAGTAGGTGGAAACTGGGATGGGTCGTTTTAGAAACACAGGTGACTTGACGTGTGACTTGGTGTGACCTGAGCAATGACTTGACTTGCCTTGTGTGACTTTTAGCGGAACT
>NW_028172093.1:0-1000 GCF_963971535.1 Notolepis coatsorum
ACTACACACATGTTTCACTACACACATGTTTCACTACACACATGAGTGCATGCTTACCAACTGTCCGTCTGCAACACTACTATCACCGACATCTAAGAAGGGAGATCCCCCCTTGAATGGCCCTTCTAAGGTTTCTCTCCTCCACACTGCCTGTGGTGCATTTTTCCCTATTGTTAGGTTTTAGTGAGTTTGTCCTTACCTTCGCGTGGGGTACGTCTGGGAGTGTTGCATTTATTCATTTATTTGCATTTATTTTAAATTTGTTGGACCTTATGGTGTTCTTGTTTTTATTCTTGACTTATTGTTATGTTTCTTCTTGACTTGTTTAAAGAAGACGTGTACGGCCCATGGGGACATTGACGTGTGTTGTGTCTGGCCTTACAAATAAATTAGATTTGATTTTTACAGTACTGTACATACGCCCAGGTCTTACATCACAGTGAAGTATTATAGTAACCTGGCATCGGGACCCCCCCATCCCACCCCCACCCCCCGCAGAGGGAGTCGGCCATGAAGCTGTAGAAATGTAGTTTGGCTGTTAGGCCGGCTAATTTATTGGCCTGGTGTTTTCTAAAACAAAGTGTAGGCGGGGAGAGTGTGATGCTACCTGACACATAACAAATACTCCTGCTTTGCTCTTTCAAGGAGACTTGGAACCAATCCATTGGGCCCCTCTGTCCTGAGGTGACACCTAATTAAATTGTCGACTGCTGCTCTGCCAGCTCCCTCCCTCCCTCCCTCCCTCCCTCCCTCCCTCCCTCCCTCCCTCCCTCCCTCTTCCTTCCTCCCTCTTCCTTCCTTCCTCACTCTACCTTTTTGCTTTCTTCACTTTCTTACTTTAAGTTGAGCCTATGCATGGGAACCACTGATTGACCATTTAAAAAAGAATGTATGATTGGTATAATTGATCCAATCTACTTCCTCTGTGTCATCTCTCCACTCGTTTATTCTTCCTCTCTTCTTTTCCTCTCCCTCCTCTCTCTCTTCCCCTACCTTTCTC
>NW_028172092.1:0-7500 GCF_963971535.1 Notolepis coatsorum
ATGATGTGCTGCTACCTCATCATTTCATTGAGCTGACATTAACACAACACAAGGATTCAATGTCCCCGATGACATCACTGGTGGGGGTTATATTCAAACTCATCTACTCTCAAATAATTGTCACAGAGTTTTGGATGTGTGTGTAAGATTATGTGCAAAATAAATCAGCATCGTTCTTTGGTGACGTGCCAAAAAAATAATGGTTTTCAGATTTGCAGTGAGGAAGACGTACATTTGGATTGCTCCCAGTGTTGCCGTTGACAAACAAAGACTTGTTTACATCTAGACGGTGAGCCGGATGGCATTATTTGTGTCAGTGTGAGATGACAGCAGCATGTGTCAGCCGTCCCGCCGGTGACGGGATGACAGGGCACAGCGGTGAACATGTCCTCCGCCACGCAGCGGCAGGTTCCTCGTTTGCTTTGTACAACAAAGTGAGGAGCTTTTTCAGGAATATTTTATTATCATTGCCATCAACTTCCCACTAAAGATGGCAAAAGCTTCATGTTTTAATATGGACAAGGCAAACTAAACTAATATAAACTGAACTAATACTAAACAGAATAATAATAATAATTAATTAATTCAGGTCGTTCAGGTCGTTCACAGAGTAGAATGTTTTGCTATGGCAGGAAGTGAGGTTTGAATGTTATTAATATAACTGGAACAAACCATTTATAATAGAGCTCAAGGCCTTCAGGCATGACACAGACTCAGACCCGGCCCAAGCCTTTATGGGGCCCTAAGCAGATTTTGATTTGTGGGCCCCCCACCACCTCGACACCGCCAATACTATTGTCAATACTTGATAATTCGCTACCTACAGCTCCCGAGCTAGTTTATTATAATTTTCTGTGTGTGCCTTGTTTGCTTGTGTCCTGTTGTCTTTGTAAAGCTGTATAATTGTATGGATTTTTGTTTAATAAAAAAAGTAGTATTAATTCCAGTCTGTTATTGCGTTTTTGTATGATTA
This sequence comes from Notolepis coatsorum, assembly GCF_963971535.1. NCBI lineage: Eukaryota > Metazoa > Chordata > Actinopteri > Aulopiformes > Paralepididae > Notolepis > Notolepis coatsorum. The sequence continues at coordinate 974 of NW_028172092.1, forward strand.
CCATTGGCATAATAACATATATCATCAAAAAAGAATAAAGCATTTCAAGCTCTCTTGAGGGACATTTCAGGTGCTCTTGGGGCCCCTCTGGTGGCCCACGGGGGCCTTTAGTTTGCTTATGCGTCGGGACGGCCCTGCATAGACTTGCATCACTTCTTGAGCATTTATGGTTTGAGTTGTATGTGGATGTCATTACGCTTGGGTGGGTGACTATCAGTGTTTCTGTGTGTGTGTGTGTGTGTGTGTGTGTGTGTCTGTGTGTGTGTATACTGTATGTGTGTACCCGACATGTGCCTGTATTTCTTTTTGCATATCCATGTGTGTGTCTCTTCCATGTGTGTGTGTCTTTTCCATGTGTGTGTCTCTTTAATATGTGTGTGTGTGTAAATGGTAAATGGCTGCTTTTTTATATAGCGCTTTTATCCAAAGCGCTTTACAATTTGTTACTCACATATTTTACCCATTCACTCACACATTCACACACCGACGGCGGAGGCAACCATGCAAGGTGCCAACCTGCTCATCGGGAGCAATTAGGGGTTAAGTGTCTTGCTCAGGGACACATCGACACGCTGCCCGGGAGGAATGGGAATCGAACCGGGAACCTCCGGATTGCCAGACGACTGCTCTACCTCCCGAGCCACTGTCGCCCCTGCACTGTACATGCGTGTGTGTCTATTCCCTATTGCATGTGTGTGTGTGTGTGTGTGTGTGTGTGTGTGTGATTGTGTGTGTGTGTGTGTGTGTGTGTGTGTGTGTGTGTGTGTGTGTGTGTGTGTGTGTGTGTGTGTGTGTGTGTGTGTGTGTGCATGTACAGTATGCCTGTAGGTATATGTACCCTTGTGTCAGTCCCTCTGTGTATCCATGTCTGTGTCTGTGTCTGCATGTGTGTGTTGTGGTGCGTGCTAATAGCCGTGTCAGACCGGGCCAGCTGTCTGGTGATACTGATAAGTGTTTCTATGTGTTGATGAATTCTACACCACTACACCAGAGACCCCCCCCCCAGCCAGGACACTGCATGACCAATGACTCATTATACATGCACTGGACTTATCCTCCACAGGGAGAGAGAGAGAGAGGGTAGGAGGAGATACAGAGAGAGAGGGGGAGAGAGAGACACACACACAGAAATAGAGAGGGGGAGAGAGGGAATGAGAGACACAAAGATAGAGAGGGGGAGAGAGGGAATGTGAGAGACACAAATATAGAGAGGGGGAGAGAGGGTAGGAGGAGAGATACAGAGAGAGAGGGGGAGAGAGGGAATGTGAGAGACACAAAGATAGAGAGGGGGAGAGAGGGTAGGAGGAGAGATACAGAGAGAGAGGGGGAGAAAGGGAATGCGAGAGACAAAGATAGAGAGGGGGAGAGAGGGTAGGAGGAGATATACAGAGAGAGAGGGGGAGAGAGGGAATGAGAGAGACACACAGAGAGAGAGGGGGAGAGAGGGAATGAGAGAGACACACAGAGAGAGAGAGGGGGAGAGAGGGGAGAGAGGGTAGGAGGAGAGATACAGAGAGAGAGGGAGAGACAAAGAGAGTGAAATGTGATATATTATGTGACAAATAAAAGTGGGCGTGTATGTCTGGGAAAAGGGTGCATTTTGTGATATATGTGTGTGTGTATGTGTGTGTGTGTGTGTGTGTGTGTGTGTGTGTGTGTGTGTGTGTGTGTGTGTGTGTGTGTGTGTGTGTGTGTGTGTATGTGTGTGTGTGTGTGTGGAGAGGGTCTGGTGAGGACTAGGTGTGCACCGATTGCAATTTTCTTGGCCGAATCTGACACATTTTTTTTGTCTGACCTTCCAATTCAGATTTTCTTTATTTCTTAAGAACTGTAATTGACAACATACACAAACATTTTCTTTAATTCAATAGCATATTCATAAAATAATTGACAATTAAACAAATCTCAAAATAAAAAAGTGCACCAGGATATTGGCTCAAAACTAGGATATTTCATACATTTTCAATATATACATAAACATAACAAGCAACCAATACATATTGTGTATCCAGGTTTATGGCTTCTGTGGGAGACACGTAGAGAGATGTGACTCTCTAGCTACAGCTCTGGGAAAATAAGCAGACCTGGGACTTGAAATGAACGAGGAGGCTTATTTGATCGAGCAACAGATTTGTAATGTTTAGTTTTTCTTTATTTTATATATATATATATATATATATATATATATATATATATATATATATATATATATATATATATATATATATATATATATATATATATATATATATATATATATTGGGTGCATGATGATTGATGATGCATGATGACGTATTTTACCTTTTTTGACAATTCACAGATAAAAAAGTTAACCTCGGCTAACGATTTGACAAGCTTTGACAGATTGAGAAATTGTCATTCCTGATATTTAAGCAGTTGACTGCTATTGCGCATCAGTTTCGCTGATGACGTGAATGATGTTTTCAGTGAGGACATCGCCTCCTATTAATTTTCACGGCTGATATCCTTCTTCCTATATCTAACCTGTTTGTCTGTGGTGCCTGAAGCCTGGCCCGTTCAAGAGATTAGTCCCGCCCCAATGATTTTGATTGACAGCCTATTGTGATTGATGCACTAGACCCATTCTGCCATGCTGCCTTTCCTGCACGCACTGTTTACTGGACTAATCAAGGTGAAAATGGATCTGTAGTATCTCCTGTAGACGTTTTAGTTGAAGAGCCACAATGTATGGAAGTATGGGAGATAGATGGGGGAAGACATTCGGCAAAGGTCGCCGGGTCGGGGAGTCGAACCCGGGACGGCCGTGTTGCACCGCAGTGCTGTACGTGGTGCGCCACCCTGGCGCCCGGTAGATCTATTTTACCTTGCAATCTAAAAAGCATTGCAGCTACGTCCAACAGTTATCTTTGTTAGATACTGTAGTTATCTTTGTTAGATACTGTAGTTATCTTTGTTAGATACTGTAGGTATCTTTGTTAGATACTGTAGTTATCTTTGTTAGATACTGTAGTTATCTTTGTTAGATACTGTAGGTATCTTTGTTAGATACTGTAGTTAGCTAACAAGCTAATGTTCTTAGTGATTCAAGAGACGCAGCTCAGCTCACAGGAGTGGGAGGGGAGAGAGACTGACTTGTAGCTAAAACGTCAATCAATTACTCTCATAGCTGCCTATTTTGCACAAATTGCGGACAAATGGTGTCCTCTTCATTCACAGTGAAGAACTTCCACGTGAACGACATGTTGTGTGTTTGACTGTGAAGTTACCGGCTGTGAAGTTACCGGCTGTGATGTTACCGGCTGTGAAGTTACCGGCTGTGAAGTAAGTTACCGGCTGTGATGTTACCGGCTGTGATGTTACCGGCTGTGAAGTTACCGGCTGTGAAGTAAGTTACCGGCTGTGATGTTACCGGCTGTGATGTTACCGGCTGTGAAGTTACCGGCTGTGAAGTAAGTTACCGGCTGTGATGTTACCGGCTGTGATGTTACCGGCTGTGAAGTAAGTTACCGGCTGTGAAGTAAGTTACCGGCTGTGATGTTACCGGCTGTGAAGTTACCGGCTGTGAAGTAAGTTACCGGTTGTGATGTTACTGGCTGTGATGTTACCGGCTGTGAAATAAGTTACCGGCTGTGAAGTAAGTTACCGGCTGTGATGTTACCGGCTGTGATGTTACCGGCTGTGAAGTAAGTTACCGGCTGTGAAGTAAGTTACCGGCTGTGATGTTACCGGCTGTGAAGTAAGTTACCGGCTGTGAAGTAAGTTACCGGCTGTGATGTTACCGGCTGTGATGTTACCGGCTGTGATGTTACCGGCTGTGAAGTAAGTTACCGGCTGTGATGTTACCGGCTGTGATGTTACCGGCTGTGATGTTACCGGCTGTGATGTTACCGGCTGTGATGTTACCGGCTGTGAAGTAAGTTACCGGCTGTGATGTTACCGGCTGTGATGTTACCGGCTGTGATGTTACCGGCTGTGATGTTACCGGCTGTGAAGTAAGTTACCGGCTGTGATGTTACCGGCTGTGATGTTACCGGCTGTGATGTTACCGGCTGTGAAGTAAGTTACCGGCTGTGATGTTACCGGCTGTGATGTTACCAGCTGTGTTTCAAGTTTCTTTAATAGTTGTCATACAGAAGTACAGAATACTTTTGTACAAAATGCTTCTTACTGTTGCGCTCCAGAGACTGTGCAAGACAAGATAAGTATGAAATAAAACATAGTAAAATTAGAAGTAAAAAAAAAAAGAGGTCACAGTGTTCAGTTTAGACATACTGTATGTACAATGTTCGATGCAGAATAGACGTAGTCACCATACAATATACAATACTGTGCAGTGTACTAATATACAATACTATATAGTGCAAGGCAGAAATGGAGAAATGGGACGAGGTGCAATTTAGGTACAATTCACAGTAGGTGTACGAGTTGTAGTGCAAATCCTTTATCAATAAATATAAAGTGTAAGTGTGTTTGTGTGATCTAAAGTGTGGAGAGTGGGTGCTGCAGTGTGTTGTTTGTTTGAGTGAGTGTGTGCGTGTGGGTGTGTGTGCTGTGTGCATTTGATGGTTGTTGCATAGTGATTATTGTTCGTTTAGCGATTATTGTTCGTTTAGCAGCCTGATGGCCTGGGGATAGAAGCTTCTTCTGAGTCTTTCTGTGCTCGCCTTAAGACTCCGGTATCGCTTGCCTGACCGCAGCAGTTCAAAGAGGCAGTTGTTCGGGTGGCTCGAGTCCTTAATAATTCTCTTAGCCTTCCCCTTGCACCGCTTGTTGTAAATATTCTGGAGGGTGGGAAGCCCCCCTCCAATTGTGCGTTCGGCTGAACGTGTCACTCTTTGTAGTCTGCTACGGTCTTGTGCAGTGCTATTCCCAAACCAGGAGGTGATGTTGCCGGTCAGGATGCTCTCTATTGTACATGAGTAGAAGTTCCTAAGGATCTTCTGACTGACTTGGAACTTCCTTAGGCGCCTGAGGAAGTAGAGGCGTTGTCGTGCCTTCTTCACAACACTGTCAATGTGTGTGGTCCATGTCAAGTCCTCGGATATGTGGGCTCCGAGGTACTTGAAACTGTTCACTCTCTCAACCGGTGCCCCGTCGATGCTGAGGGGGCTGTAGTCCTTGACCCCCGACCTCCTGAAGTCCACAATCATCTCTTTTGTTTTGCTGACGTTCAGGGAGAGGCAGTTCTCCTGACACCACTGTGACAGGTTCTCTACCTCTTCCAGGTAGGCCCTTTCGTCGTTGGCAGAGATCAGGCCCACCACTACTGTGTCATCAGCAAATTTGATGATGGTGTTGTTGTTCCGCTGTGCTACGCAGTCATGTGTGTACAGGGAGTAGAGGAGGGGGCTCAGAACACAGCCCTGGGGGGCCCCTATGTTGAGCGTGATGGATGAGGAGGTGCAGTTGCCGGCTCTTACCACCTGGGGTCTGCCCGTCAGGAAGTCCAAGACCCACTGGCACAGGTCATAGTTCAAGCCCAGGTCCCTGAGCTTGGCTATGAGTTTGGAGGGGACTATGGTATTGAATGCTGAGCTGTAGTCGATGAACAGCATTCTCACATAGTTCCCCTGCCTCTTGTCCAGGTGTGATGCTGCTGTGTGCAGCACATGGGCTATGGCGTCCTCCGTGGACCTGTTGGGGCGATATGCAAATTGCAGAGGGTCCAGGTTGATGGGGAGGGACGAACAGATGTAGCCCTTCACTAGCTTCTCAAAGCACTTCATGGCTATGGAGGTGAGGGCTACAGGGCGGTAGTCGTTGAGGCAAGCGGGCGTAGATTTTTTGGGTACAGGGATGATGGTGGACTTCTTCAGACAGGTGGGGATGACAGCCTGTTCCAAGGACAGGTTGAAGATGTCAGTGAATACCGGGGCCAGTTGGTCGGCACAGACTTTTAGGACGCGGCCGGGGATGCCGTCCGGTCCTGCTGCCTTCCTGATATTCACTTTTTTGAAGATCCGTCTCACCTCATGCTCTGTTACCCTGAACACTGAGTCTCCATCAGCAGACCCCCCCCCCCCCCCCATTGCCGTGGTTTGTAGGCTGGTGTTGTTATTCACAGCCTCAAACCTCGCATAGAAGGAATTGAGATCATTTGCTAAGGAGATGTCACTGTTCAGTTTGAGGGGGGTGCCTTTGTAGTCTGTCATTGTTCTGAGGCCCTGCCACATGCCTCTAGAGTCAGCCTGTTCAAACTGAAGTTCAACTTTATCCCTGTAACGCCGTTTTGCCTCTATTACTGCTCTCCTGACGTTGTATCTTGCCATCTTGTGTTCTTCCATGTTGCCTGTCACCATCCCGGTGTTGTATGCTGATGTGCGCACTTTCAGAGCCTCACGGACGGATTTGTCTACCCAGGGCTTTTGATTTGGGTAGATTTTAATTTTGGTGGAGGGGATTGTTTCTTCTACCTGAGTACAGACATAGTCAATCACCGTTTCGGTGTATTCGTTAATATTGGCTGTGTTATCACGGAATACACTCCAGTCTGTGCATTCCAGTACAGCTTGGAGTGACTCCTCTGACGTCACGGCCCAACGCTT
>NW_028172091.1:0-17615 GCF_963971535.1 Notolepis coatsorum
TGGACATAGTAGTAACCACAGATTATCATGTCATAGTATTGCACAGGTGTTGTACGTATTTTGGGGGGGAATCAGTGGCGGCCGGTGAGTTTTCGCCACTAGGGGCGATATACCAAATATTTTGTACAGTACAGTACAGTACCACGCAACACTCATTGCCAGACGTGAGCGATTCGACTCACGCTCACGGCAATGAATCGGCTCTTATGAACGAGTCGCTCAGCTGTTACTACAACAACACACAACCAGTCAAATAAAGTATAGTCTAGACTCTAATTCACAACTTGAAACACAATATATAAATAGAAAAGTTAGAAACAAAACTCGCCCGTCTACAAACACAGGCAGATCTCTCCCTCTCTCCTTCTCTCTCTCACACACAGCGCGACGTGGAATCGATTCGTTACACAATCAGACCTATTATATACCAAGAATAACTTCAGTATGAGTACAGGGCTGTACACATATTTTGCATATTGTTAAACGAGCCAAGGCTAGCTATTAAACTATCGATATGAATCGAAAATCTGGGACCCTGATGTAAACAAGACAAACGTCTTTCTCTGGTCTGCATCCCCTTAACAATTGTGTGTATTGAGCCGTACTGTATTGTACCCATTCTGCAATCTGTTAATAAAGTTCTCATTCATTCATTCAAACATAGACGATCTCTCTGTCTCTCGGATCAATCAAATCAAATAATTAACACATGTATGTTGTCATTTTAAACAACTCACCATTCATTCATTATGCATCAGCAGCATCAGAGAGCATTTTAGTAGTTACATTTTCAACAAGATTGCTGCTATTTAAACACTTCATGGAAACGGGGTAACGTTAACCTTATGTCGACTGTAGTATTGTATGACCTCGACATAACGTTTAAATGTATGTTGTCATTTTAAACAACTCACCATTCATTCATTATGCATCAGCAGCAACACAAACACGCACAGCTCTCTCTCTCTCTCTCTCTCTCTCTCGCTCTCTCTCTCGCTCTCTCTCTCTCTCACTCTCTCTCAGATGATGTCAGAACCATTCAATAATAAACACATTTGTAAAGCTCGTTATTTTAAACAAGTTACCATTCATTGTCTGAGTGGTTATGTCCCACATGCAGCGAAATTAGAGAGAGAGAGAGAGAGAGAGAGAGAGAGAGAGAGAGAGAGAGAGAGAGAGAGAGAGAGAGAGAGAGAGAGAGAGAGAGCGAGAGAGCGAGAGCATTTTACTAGTAAAGTTACATTTTCAACAAGATTGCTGCTATTTAAACACTTCATGGAAACGGGGGTAACGTTAACCTTATGTCGACTGTAGTATTGTATGACCTCGACATAACGTTTAAACGTTTCCATGCAGGAATTATAAAAGTGGCCGGCTAACGGAGCTAACAGCTAGCAGTACTGTAACGTTACGTTATGCGGCATCAGTAGACAACGTATCATGTATTAAACTAGAGTTAAGATCGCTAATCTACCTTGTTGTTGGCTTGTTGTTGTTGATAAAGTATATCCACTCCATGGCATTGTCCATCCAGCCTGTGTTGATGTCCATCCATTGTCCATACATGTCCCTCCATGACTGCATCCATATTATAGCTTGCAAGCTGTGTGAGTGAAGAGCTGTGCCTTTGTCCATGTCTGCTTCGAACAGCCTGCAAACTACCAGGCGTTCTATCGCCATGCTCTAAGACAAACTCTAACCTTAACCAACTTTGAAAGAGTGCCTAAGCTTAGCCTCAGTGTAGTTACTTGCTGTTGTTGTTGACGAGTCAACTGAACTGCTCTCTGTAAGCCAACCCGAGAAATGCGGCTATGGAAAAAAACTGGCATCGCGTCGGCCAATCAGAGAGCGTCTCCACGAAATGCGGCTATGGAAAATTCTTCACGGAAGTTCACGCGGCTGGGCTAGACCGCTTCAAATAGCGCTCGGATTCCAACATAATAGTCATATTTCAACGCACAACGCCGTATGCACTGATTGGCTGTGACGGAGACAGCGATCAAACTGTGACGCGCAGTCAGAGCGCTATCGCTTATTGCCCGGGCGAGAAATACGAAAAAATAAAGAAAAACGTCACTTCCTGCCCATGAAAACGCTGTTTTTTTTATTTAGATAATAACGTTATATTGTGCATTGGAAATACAAACATACTTAAAACGAGTAAATAGTATTCATTTTAAACATGTTTATATTATTTATAGGGCTATAAAACAAAAAACAAATTTTTTTTTTTTCTTATTCTCTCATTTAACAGGTGGGCGAGCCGCCACTGGGGGGAATATCTTCCTTCTGTCTTGACATTACATTATCATTAGAATGCTCAGTTCTCACAATTCTAATGCTCCAGTATGTGCGACCGCATGCCTCCACGCAGAGCTGCCTCTAGCTCTGTAGCAAATCTGCCATTCATCCGTGACCAAATTAGTTTTGCAGAAAATGCGGTTGATAACTTTTGAATGACAGAGAAACACAAATAACCCAAAAAATTAAGCTTGTCTGAACATTTATGAGCCATGCAGTTATGTAGCTATCAGAAAAGTAAACAACAGAACACTTTTTTGTCAAAGCTGAATCTGGTGCTGGCAGAATTAGCAGATTATCCCATTCTGATGGGTGGGGACCTAAATTTGGTTAGCAATGCCTCGATTGATAGGTCTGGGCGCCCCCTCCCACTAGACGGAGCATTGTCAAGTGCACTTAAAGAAATGCAAAACTCACTTGCATTAACCGATATTTGGCGTGTTGTCAACCCTGACACACGTGAATATACTTTTTACTCCCACGCTCATAATTCATATTCCAGGATTGACTATTTTCTCTTCTCACAATCCTTGGTGGGTAATGTAATTGATTGCAAAATTCATAACATACTTTTATCAGACCATGCGCCCCTGTCAGTCCTTTTTACTCCTGCTGTAATTAACAATAAAACCAAACAATGGAGATTTAATAACTCCTTATTGAAAGATCAAGTTTTTGTGTCTATGATTGAGGAGAAAACACAGGAGTACATTAGTATTAATCTTACATCAGTCCAGTCAGTGCAGACGGTATGGGAGGCTTATAAGGCAACCTGTAGGGGCTGGATTATAAGATACTCAACAGCTAAGAAAAAGGAAAAAATGGCAAGGAAACATGGTCTGATTACTGAACTTAAGTCCTTGGAAACTAGTCATATGTTGGACCCTGACAATTTAGAACTGAAAAAAGCAGTGTTGGTTATAAAAACAGAATTACAAGCAATTCTACATGAGGAAAATGCATTTGCCCTCTTTCAGTTGCGTCGAAAATATTATGAATCTGGCGATAAGGCTGGTAAAATGCTTGCTCTCAGACTGAAGCAGCAAGAAAATCGTCAATCAATCTCTAGCATATATGATGAAGATGGCTCTTTGATTTGTGAACAACTTCAAATCAATCAAGCATTCACTAAATTGTATAGCACACTGTATAAATCAGAATGTTGTACGAGTGAAGAGGAAATGAAAAACATTTTCAGAGATATAAATCTCCCAACCCTCTCTGAAGAAGAAAGGGAATCACTGGATACACCTATCACGGAAAATGAAATTAAATCGGCTATCAAATCCCTCTCAACCGGTAAAACACCGGGTGATGATGGTTATACAAGTGAATTTCTTAAGTGTTTCCAAGTCACTCTTACACCACTTCTAATATTGCTGTTTAATGATATAGTGGCCAATCAATCCATGCCGCTAACCATGCGGCAAGCTACTATTTCATTGATTCCAAAACCTGGCAAGGATCACTTGCAAATGTGTAATTTCAGACCTTTGAGTATTTTAAATAATGATTATAAGTTGTTTGCGAAGGTCCTTGCAGGGCGATTGGAAAATGTTATAGCCTCATTGATTCATATTGATCAGGCTGGCTTTGTACAGGGTCGTCTAGCTTCAAATAACATGAGGAGGCTAATGCATATCATGTCAAGGGCGGGGGCCTCCCATCATCCAGCGATGGCAATATCGCTGGATGCTGAGAAAGCCTTTGATCGAGTGGAGTGGAAATATCTGTTTTATGTACTACCTAAATACGGATTTGGTCCGGTTCTCATGAACTGGATAAAGGCACTTTACCATGAACCGGTTACGTCAGTCAGAACAAATGGTATAAGGTCTGATCCATTCCATCTCTATCGATCTACCCGCCAAGGATGTCCGGTTTCACCGCACATTTTTATTCTTTCCCTCGAACCACTTGCCTGTGCTATACGTTCTCATAAGGAAATCAGTGGTATTCGTATTGGTAGTTGTGAGTATAAGGCCAGCCTGTTTGCTGATGACATATTATTAACACTAACAAATCCTAGCCATTCCATCTCTCAAGTGCTAAAGCTTATAGATACATTTGGTAAATGTTCGGGCTATAAAGTGAATTATAGTAAAAGTGAAGCTATTCCACTTAACAACCTAACTTTTCAATCACATCTGGGTTCTGCTCCTTTCAATTGGAAGCCAAAAGGAATTAAATACCTGGGAATTAAAATCCGATCTCCCATTGAAAAAATGGTTGAGTTAAATACATCTGACCTTTTAAAGAATATAAAGGAGGACATCAAAAGATGGACAGTCTTGCCTTTATCCCTATGGGGCAGATCTGATATTATAAAAATGAATTTGTTACCAAGGCTAGCTTTTTTTGATGTCCTCTATACCGTTAAAGTTCCCTCCTAGTTGGTTCAAAGAAATAAACAAATTATTTTCTGGCTTCCTATGGAACAACAGAAAACCTAGAATCAGCCATAAAAAACTTATAAAACCAAGAAGTAGTGGAGGAATAGGACTACCAGATATCCACCAGTATTACATAGCATATAACTCAAGATACCCCTTGCAGTGGGCTTACAATAGTGTGAGACAGATTGGCAGCTGGGAATGGCTTGAAGAACAAATTATAGAAGAACATAACAAAGATCTATCTCTTTCAATGTTGTGGTATAACCCAAAAATCACTCCCAGACTGGACAATCCGCTTTTAGAATTTTCATGTGAAATAGTGAAAATCTTACATAAACGCCTGACCTTTAGTGGATATTCCTTACCATCATGTCCATTATGGAAAAACCCTTTGCTCTCTGCAGGAGGTAAAATCCTTAAAAATAATGTATGGCAACAACATAATATAACACAGATGGGCCAAGTGATCGAAAGGGGAAATATGATACCTTTTAATGAACTTAAAACACAGTTTGGGCTGAAAGACACAGAATTATTTACAAATACAATCAGTTATTAAATCATTGTTGTCTAAAGGCATAGCTATAGGAACAAACGGAGTCATGGAAGAGACATTAAGGGGAATTACAGGCAGGAAAGGCATTGTTTCTGCAATGTATATAAACTATCATGTTCAACCACCCCTGATACCAATACCCAAACTAAAGTCCAATGGGAGCGAGACATGGGTATACCCATATCTGAAACACAATGGGAAGCAGCACTTAGGAATAGTACTAAAATATCTAAATGTGTTAGATATAAAATTATACAATTAAAGATACTACACAGGGCCTATATAACACCCTGTACATTGAATAAAATGAATCACACCCTACCCAAATTGTGCTGGCATGGGTGTGGAGTAGAGGGTACGCTCATGCACTTGCTGTGGCACTGCCCGCTTGTTAGGAAATTTTGGTTGGACATTGCTGAGGACCTGTCAGTTACTCTCCAAATTGACATTAATCCTTGCCCTATAATGTGTATATTGGGTGTAAAAATGGATACTGCTCAAGCAAAGATTGTAAATAATACTGTAGCACTGGCTTTTCTAGCATGCAAACGGATTATTTTAATGAACTGGAAAGAACGCAAACCGAACTGCTTCAGTATGGAGAACTGGCACAAGGACTTCATGGACTTGCTATCGATGGAACAGGCTGCTCTGTCTCTTCAAGAGAGTGATAGGCCCGATGGCCTTCAAGGTCCCCTGAACTTTATTAGATCACTATCTGGAATAAGTTTGTGTACTGAACCTTTGTAACGCTCTGCAACCCCCCCCCTCGCCCCTTGTTGTTATTGTTATTATTATTATTATTATTATTATAATTATAATTTTTTGTCTTGTTTTGTCATGTATGTATTGTCTTGTTTGAGAAAAATAAAAAAAACGTTAAATATCAAAAAAAAGAAAAGTAAACAAGCTGTCTTTTCTGCGTTCGGTTCATCCGTCATTTCCATGGACACAGTGAATAAACAAGGCTGCACAGGCGCCTTGAAATTAAATGATTTAACCTTTTTTCAATTATTTTCGGTTCTTCATAAAAGAGACTCAAATATTGAGGGGGGGGGGGGGGGGGGGGTAAGTAAGGGATAATGTATAGCTACGAGGTCATTGTCGCAAAATAATTGACCGACACGGAGTTTAAAATACCGAGGCGCCTCGCCGAGGTTGTTTTAAACGTCAGTGAAGGTCAATTATTTTGCGACAATGATCGAGTATAGCTATACATTATCCCGCTTATTACATGGCTAACTTACTAACAATATACCTAATTTATTTTACATCGACAAGATGAGATCAAATGCAGACGCAGTTCTGTTCTGTCGCTCCCGCTGTCATCGTCACACACACTCTGCTGTCAGTGCAGCCAGCAGGTGTGTCTGATTGGCTGCACTGATGCAGTGTGTCAGTGGGCTTGATTGCGAACAGCTGCGCACAGCGGTCATTATTGTTCGGCAGAGGTCCGTTATCGAGTAATAACGGACCTCCGACGAGCGCTATTTCGGCGAATGTGAAAACGCCATGTAATAATATGATTTATTCAATAGGTTAAGGGAAAGGAATATGAGTATAGGTGGCAGTTAATGTGGAATGTGTAGGTGTGCGGCGCGGCCGATCATACACCTGAAAGGTGTAATCGTGACAGTTTTTGGTCACTACTAATTATGCAAACACTATTACCGTAGGTATCACGGTTTCACGGTTATGCCATGGTATTATTTAAGTGCAAAGGTGGTACCGTGGCGATACATGACTTTTACCATGGCAGTGCCATAGTCATTTATGTATAATATTAATAATATACAATGGGCGGCGGCTACGTGGCGTAGTGGGCAAGGCGCTCGCCACGAATGCAGAGCCGCTGGGCTCGCCTGTTCGAGCCCAGCGCTCCACATTGCTTTCAGTTTAGCTGGTCGTTCATACTAATACACATTGGCCGTATTAGGGGGTGGGAAACTGATGGGTGGGGATCGGGCGTTGTGGACAGCGACTCCTACAGGTCGGTTGGTGCGCCTGCGCAGTAGAATCAGGAAGTGTCGGGGGCAGCGTGAGCCTCCCACGCGTTACTCCTCGCCACTGAGAGATCGAGCTGCGCAGGTGAAAAGATGCGACTGCTGTTACCTCAAGTACCGGAGGGGACTTGTGCTATGTATGACTTAGTCCACATTGCAGCCGGCTTGTGGGAGGCAAGAAACAGCGTTCGTGACAGGGGAGGGTTGAATTGGATGATACAAAATTGGGATGGGAGAAAAATATAGAAAAATGGGAGAAAAAGTGGATAAAAAAAATTATATACAATGGGCCAGTACCATGGTAAAACTGAAATGACCATCACGCTATTTTGTAAGGGTTAATCTAATCTAATTTTGAAAATAGAAAATTGGCAAATTGCACTTCGGTTAAAACGTATCGATTAAATTGTCGTTCAAACGTGAATTGTACCGTGGTATGCGAGGAGGAGCAGGCGCTTCCACGCGGCAAGTCAGGAACCACAGTTCACCAGCTCATGTAGATGAAGTGTGCTCAACCTACTCTCTCACACACATTACGCGGCTGCCAATAATAGCTGACACCAAACAAACACAACTGTTTGGCTCTTCCCTTCGGAAGACCGGCCGCGTGTAGTCTTTTACCAACGCACTTGCAGTTCTGTGTTCGGGTTCCGCGATCTGATTGGCCAGTGACGTTTCTCTCAGAGCCAATCGCGTTACGCCTATTTCTGCCTCTAACAGCCTGCCCTGCTCAATAGTATCCAGCTGCAGACCTTCAGACCAGCGCTTACAAGCCCCGCACATACAAGCACCGCACATAGCAACCCCTCGCTTCCATTGGCTGATTTTGGTGACGTGATTTGGTCACGTTGCACGTTGCACTGCGGGATTGATTGATTGATTGATTGAAAACTTTATTAACAGATTGCCGTATGATTTGGGTCACGTTGCACTGCGGGATTGATTGATTGATTGATTGATTGATTGATTGATTGATTGATTGATTGATTGAAAACTTTATTAACAGATTGATTGATTGATTGAAAACTTTATTAACAGATTGCCGAATGGGTACACGTGACCACAGGCCCTGATTGATTGATTGAAAACTTTATTAACAGATTGTAGAATGGGTACACGTGACCTGACCGATTGATTGATTGATTGATTGATTGATTGATTGATTGAAAACTTTATTAACAGATTGCAGAATGGGTACAGTGACCGATTGATTGATTGATTGATTGATTGATTTATTGATTGATTGATTGATTGATTGAAAACTTTATTAACAGATTGCAGAATGCAGTACAGCTCAATACACACAATTGTTAAGGGGATGCAGACCATGCAGTACTGTTACATTTGTGACATACAGTAAATATATACAAGGGGGAGGGAACTGTACATTTATGATGAATTGAAAATGGGGGACCCTGATGTAAACAAGACGGAAGTCTTTCTCTGGTCTGCATCCCCTTAACAATTGTGTGTATTGAGCTGTACTGCAGATATATTTCAATTGCCTTACTTATTTACATAAGTATTATAGGCCTACAGCAGTATTGTACAGACAGTCTGTGTGAAGTCTGTGTGGTTATCCAGCTGCACAAAGGCAGAGCAAGAGGCTCTACAGAGGGTGGTGATGATAAAGCCATGATAAAGACCTTCAATCAGCTGAAGGGGAATCCCTCCAAGCTGCTGTCAGCGCTACACACCTTCGGCCGCTCTGGTATCAGCCATGCATCAAAACGTGCACACGCACTCAGGCGAGTCGCTAACTGTGCTGGGCCAAGTATAGCGGCTCAACCCACCTCTGTTGCCCGTCGTAAAATGAAGCTCGGGGGTCGACGACGGCTCGCTGCGGGGAGGCCGAAGAAAAGTGTGGTGAGCACAGACCATCGCTATAGTTTCCCAACAGGAGTAAAGTCTGGAACGCACCACAGTCTGTCACAAGCAGTAGAGATGTGTCGTAGCAATCCGAAGTGACATTGACCACCAATATAGCATGTACAGGGGTACTACGACTATGCTTGCACCTCATGGTACCAAAGCACCTCAAAGGCGCTAAAAACAAAATTACAAACATCTCAAAACAAACTGGTCAGACTACTGCTTGACCTTACTCCTAGAACCCACCTCACCCCTGCCCACTTTGACAACCTAGGATGGCTTAGAGTAGACGACAGAGTACAACAACTTGCAATGGGCCTGGTCTACAAGATACACTACACGACCAAGGTACCCATGTACATGTCAAAATACTTCCCAAAGGTCAGTGAATACCACGATCACAACACCAGAGGGAGCTCCACAAATCATGTTAAACCCAGATTCGGCTCAAATAAGGGACTAAACACGTTTCGCAATTATGCCACATCAATGTGGAACGCCCTACCCAAAGCTGTAAAGGAATGTGGATCACTACCCACTTTCAAAACCTCTCTCAAGGGACACCTACGGGAGACTGCAATTCAACACTGGCCCCTGTAAATATCCTAACCCAACCCCCTCCAATGTACAGTCATTTACCTAGTATGGTTTTGTCAATAGTTCAATGTACAATTGTGTTTGTTTGTACAGTGTCTCCTCCCCCCCCCCCCTCAATGTACAGTGTTACTTGTTTATACAGTGTGCCCCCCGCCCCCCCCCCCCCAACCACCTCCAATGTAAATTACCCAGTATGGTTGTCAATATCCCAATGTACCCAACCCCCCCCCACCCAACCTCCTCCAATGTACAGTTTCTACGTCAAATGTATATACTCCCTTTTCTTGACTCCTTCTGTATCACAAAAAGTACTGTATTTGCAAATCTGGTATGTCATAAATGTATAGATGTAGCAGTACTGACTATCTGTATGTCATGTATGTCATATATGTCCATTCTGCAATCTGTTAAATAAAGTTTTCATTCATTCATTCATTCATTCATTCATTCATACATAAAGACCCAGTGCCTCATCCGTAGCTAATATTGCACTACCACAGGACCTAGCATGTCCTACCATGCTCTGTAAATAACTTATGTACATATACCGATATGCCCTACTCTGTTTACTTGTTTTATTGCACAATGTCGTTCTATTGGATTCTATTATATGTTATTACTATTGTATTATGCACATCTTTGCGGGCACGACCACCCGCATTTCATTTTTTTTTTTTTTTTGATATTTTTTGCACAAATCTCTCCAATATTCAAAACATCTCTTTCCACATCACCATATGCAACTTCCAAGATTTGCCTTTTTCTTTTTTGTAAGAACATACAAAACATGTAAAGGACTCATACAAATACATTAACAACTGACATGGAAAATAAAAAAGACTTACGAAAAAAAGAAAAATACTATACTATACATTGTGCGTATACATCCCTGATATATATACTTTGCATGTAGACCGATCTACCTGCGAGCAGGTATGTGCTGCATCCTCTATCGGGATGCCACCCTTCTCCATATTGCATGTGAGAGAAAGCGTCCCAGACACATGTAGGTGTGCATGATAGCATGCATGCATGTGTGTCTCCAACATATGTATGTGGGTACGTGTATCACGTAAGCATGTGTACATGCCTCACATGTGTGTGTGTGTGCATCTTCCAGGTATGCGACTGTACTCCTATCTCTTGTGTGTGTCTCGTATCCATGTGTGCCTCCGCCCCCTATGTGAGTGTATATCTCAGGTGTGCATATATATGTGCGTCTCAGCTACGTATGTGTGTGTCTCCTATGTACATGTATATCCCCCATATGTGTCAGTGAGAGCCTATACCTCAACTATGTGTATATGTAGGTGTGTGTATGCCTATTTCCTATAAGTGAGTATGTGCATGTATGTGTGCCCCTGACATGTATAACTTAGCCTTGTGCATATGAGTGTGTGTAAACCTATTATGTACACATACGAATATGTGTATCCTAGATACTTGTATGCGGCTAAACATGCGCATATGAGAGTGTGATAGAGACAGTGACCATTCCATAGATATACCATCCGGACATAAAATCCATGTACATACATATATAACACATTATAAAGTACAAGTACCATCAGATCAGATCCCCTTTTTCATATTCATCCTTGATATCATTGTAACCCCACCTTAATCATTTGTCCCCAGACCGTTCAGTCAGGTGTAGAAAACTGTCCCATAAACGTGTATGCAAATAAACAACTTGTGACAAATAAAACTCTTGACTTGACCACCAGCCTCTCTATCTAAATGTTATATTGTTAACTGTCTAGTTAGGCATTAACTGTGTTAATCTAAATGTTATATTGTTAACTGTCTAGTTAAGGCATTAACTGGGTTAATTAATCTAAATGTTATATTGTTAACTGTCTAGTTAAGGCATTAACTGGGTTAAGTGGGGAGTGCGTCATGGTACAGTTTCAGTAAGTGGGGAGTGTAAACAAGTTGAACGCGTCACGTGAAATAACGTTACGTGAATAAACATATAACGTTACAATGTACAGTTTCTGACAGCTGGCTGTGTTGTGAAATGTGCATAACGTTATGAATAAACCGCGAAGTCACGCGAAATAACGTTATAAACGCGAATCTGGTAGTATATTTATTTGTATCTTCTTGAGATGATAACATTACATCCGCATTTTACCGCATGGCGAGCTAAACCAATCAGAGAGGGGCTTCGCTCAACCAATCAAAGAGGGGGCTGCAGAAATGGAGCCCAACCAATCAGAGAGGCGTCTGCAGAACCTCAGCCATTGGGTGGGACCCAAATCACGTCACCAAAATCAGCCAATGGAAGCGAGGGGTTGCTATGTGCGGTGCTTGTATGTGCGGGGCTTGTAAGCGCTGGTCTGAAGGTCTGCAGCTGGAAGCATCTCGCCCTGCTAGCTAGCTAACGCCTAGTTCTATCACTGGTTAAGCTTGGCGACTCTTTCAAAGTTGGTTAAGGTTAGAGTTTGGAATCAGGGCTGGTGGTCTATCGCCCTGCTCTAAAGATAAACTCCTCTAACCTTAACCAACTTCGAAAGAGTTTTTTTTGCACATAGCACTGGTGCTACAGAGGTTGATAGTTTTGTAGCACAGGCCAAAATCTTGTAGCACAAGTATAAAACGTGTTATATTTGTAACAGTCACAAATGTGCCTATTGTATTTGTGTTATTTAGTTGCAGTGCCATGTTTGGCTGTCATTTAGTATATCGCCATGTGTTATTATTACTATGATACTCTCATATGCTATTTTCAATTAATATCATAAACAACATAAGGAATATTAGCATAATTTTGAGTGGACTGAAGGAATGAGTCAGCGTTAATAGTTTTAAATGCAAATAATTTATTGAAACATAGAAGTGGGGTCGGACACACACACACACAATGGGGGACCCTGATGTAAACAAGACAAACGTCTTTCTCTGGTCTGCATCCCCTTAACAATTGTGTGTATTGAGCCGTACTGTACTGTACCCATTCTGCAATCTGTTAAATAAAGTTTTCATTCATTCACACACACTGTTTCAACTCACCACCCCCGCATCATATTGTAGTCTAGTCTGTCTTCAAACTTCCACTCCTCTCGAAACTTGTTTATATTTGAATATCAACATTATCTGTCCATCCTCAGTTTACTATAATATACTCCTGTCCTGAGTCCTGACTAGTGACTTCATCGTCTTTCCAAACGCACGCACGCACACACATAGGGAAGGGGAGTGAGTGCCCCCCCCATTTCCCTTTCCCCAGTCCACACTGTGTCTGCTGGCTCTGCGCCTCTGCCTCTGATCAGGATTAGCTTGTTAGCTTGCTAACGTTGTAGTGATTGTAATGGTACATAAACGTTAATTTCGGGCGATGTGCGCATAAAGGAATGGCGACGGTGCAAAGCATGTAGATGCATTTGACCCGTTGCGAGAAAAAAAAAAACCACAGACTTATTTCGGGACGTGTAGGCGCACTGCTGTGTTAACGCAGCAGTGCGCACCAACCGACCAACGCGCTGCTCTGCTTGCAGAAGCACGGATAGGGCGGATATGACTCGTCGAGTTGTCACAAGAGTTTTTTCAAAATAAGAGTATCATATGCACCTGAACTTTGCTAGCTTTCGGAGCCTAGCTGGAGCTGCGCGTGGGCAGAAATGAGACCCGCTACAGGATTTTCAAAATAAGAGTATCTATATGAACCGAATCCCTATCGCACCAGTGCTATTGAAGTAAATCCATCCATCGCACAGACCACTGTTGCTGTAGCACGTGCGATATATATGTCGCACTGTACAGCCCTGCTTAACCAGTGATAGAACTAGGCGTAACGCGATTGGCTCTGAGAGAAACGTCACTGGCCAATCAGATCGCGCAAAACTGCAAGTGCGTTGGTAAAAGACTACATGCAGACCGGCCATCTGAAGGCCTCTAACACCCAACTTATGAACATGACCCAGGCTTCCAAATATGAAAACGAAAAGTGTACAGTTGTAGCCCAGTTGTGATATGGTATGCTCTAACAGTTGAATACTTCAACATTTTGGTTGTAAAGGCTTCTTCTAGACTGTAGTCAAACGTACAGCCAACTTATAGAATGAGAACCTATATGTTATTCTCATCAACAACAACAACAACAACAACAACAACAACAACAACAACAACAACAACAACAACAACAACAACAACAACAACAACAACAACAACAACAACATGATGATGATGATGATGTTGATGAATCGTTTATTTTCGGTCTTTGTTTACAGATCAATCAAAAACACACTTGTGTGGACTTTCAAAAATAAAAATAAAATAATAATAAATAATCACAAATGTACATAATTCAAAGTAAGCTCACACACAAACTCCAAACTCAATGACCGAAAAAAGGAATAGGCTGAAGCACATGCTTATTTTTGCCTATATCCTTTACAATTCTTAAAAACGAAATATACTTTAATATAAGACATATAACATATAACATCGGGGGTGTTTGCTCAAATATCAGAGAACAGACACTCAGAACACACGCACACACACACACACACACACACACACACACACACGCACGCACGCACGCACGCACGCACGCACGCACGCACGCACGCACGCACGCACGCACGCACACACACACACACACACACACACACACACACACACACACACACACACACACACACACACACACACACACACACACACACACACACACACACACACACACACACACACACACACACACACACACACACACACACATATCACGTTTGGAAGAGCGAGGTATCTTGTGATGTGACTGACGTAGTTCAGCTGTTGTCTGCTGCGTCGATCGGAGCACATCTGGCCCTGTAATCCTTCTCCTTTTGTCCCGGGTAAAGCCCTTCCTCAGCCTCCCATCTCACTCACTCAGCCTTATTGGAGCAATTACCTTCCTTTCCTTCACTTTGTCCAGCTCCCAAACACACTCTCCTCCTCGCCTTTTCCCTAACACCGCGCTGAAAATAATTGATTTACCCGTAATTGCCGGACTATAAGCCGCACCTTTTTACTAGGGATGTCCGATATTATCGGCCTACCGATATTGGCATTAAAATGTGATATCGGAAAATATCGGTATCGGTTTTTAATCTTTTTATTTTAATTTTTTATTTATTTCTATAACCTTTATTTACCCAGGCAAGCAAGTAAGAACAAATTATGATTTTATTTATTGTCAAAAGTATGCATAATGTTGTGTTAATTCCACAACAAGAGAAGTTAATTACCTGAAATTATTCAGTTTTTTGGGGGGGGGGGAAACCCTGCATATATCGGTATCGGTTGATATCGGTTGATATCGGTATCGGAAATTAAGAGTTGGACAATATCGGTATATCGGTATCGGTAAAAAAGCCAATATCGAGCATCCCTACTTTTTACCCATGTTTTGAACCCTGCGGGTTATACAACGATGCGGCTAATCTATGGATTTTTACAGCGAATGGCCACCAGGGGCGCTCTCGCATGTGTCTAGTGGACACCTGCGGCCTATAGTCAGGTGCGGCTTGTATATGTACACATTTATTTTTCGTTATATCTAGCTGGTGCGGCTTATATTCAGATGCGGCTTATATTCCGGCAATTACGGTACTTGTGCCCTCTCCTCCTCTCACAAGGGCTGGTACATTAACCGATTATACTGTAATTAAGCAATATCACACGAGACGGAGTGCTGTTACTGTAGTACAGTATACTGAATTCGGCTGAAGATAATCACAGATAATCACAATCACCATTTATTAGTTAACGGTAACAATCATTAATCATTTATTTTGCTCCGCCAACAAATAGTTCCACAACTGTGCTCTTGAACTTGGACCGTAATTAACTGGTATATTAATAGAACACCTGCATGGCGGAGTGATACATAATAGTTAAAAGTCCCAGTGCTGTTATACTGAATATCAGCAGCACTCAATGCCTCTTGTCCAATCAAATGACTTGGTTGGAACTAACTGTTTTGTAATAGACATTATATAATAGACATTATTAGGGCTGTACCGAATGCTTCGAAGCTTCGATCATAATGTTGACATTCGAATTCTAAATCAACATTAGAATTTAAAATGTTTTATAAATTCTTTATTTTTATTTGTATTTTTATTTTTTTTATGTCTCTATTCATTCTGTTTAAACCAATGGGGGTTTTCTTCACAGTTGCAGTTAAATATTAGGCTACACTAATATTATAATATTATACTATAAGACGTCACCATCACTTTCGTACTGTACCAACCGTGCCCTTATTGGATTATTTATGTTGACGAAACTGATGAGTTATATTCATTTAGAAATATCATATATCATAAAGAAAGTTGACTTAATAAAAAAAAATACTAATTTAATCAGATGCATCACTTTATTCACATAGAGGATTTAGTTAAAAAAAATAATACTTTTTAGAATTTTATTTTTTTAAAGTAATTTTTTATTTTTGTATAGACATTCAAAGCTTCGTTCGAATACTTCAATAGAAGCTTCGAATGTTAAAAAAATGACATTCGGTACAGCCCTAGACATTATAATAGACATTACATGGTTGGCATCAACACACAGTACGGTTTCGCCTTCCTCTGGAGCTGACCTGAGACCAGCCAGCACCACTCAGTCAGAGCTGACCTGAGACCAGCCAACACCACTCAGTCAGTAGCTACATCTTCCTCTGGGATCTGACCTGAGACCAGCCAACACCACTCAGTCAGTAGCTACATCTTCCTCTGGGATCTGACCTGAGACCAGCCAACACCACTCAGTCAGTAGCTCTACATCTTCCTCTGGGATCTGACCTGAGACCAGCCAGCACCACTCAGTCAGTAGCTACACCTTCCTCTGGAGCTGACCTGAGACCAGCCCGCACCACTCAGTCAGTAGCTACATCTTCCTCTGGGATCTGACCTGAGACCAGCCAACACCACTCAGTCAGTAGCTCCTTCTTCCTCTGGGATCTGACCTGAGACCAGCCCACACCACTCAGTCAGTAGCTACATCTTCCTCTGGGATCTGACCTGAGACCAGCCCACACCACTCAGTCAGTAGCTACACCTTCCTCTGGGATCTGACCTGAGACCAGCCCGCACCACTCAGTCAGTAGCTACATCTTCCTCTGGGATCTGACCTGAGACCAGCCAACACCACTCAGTCAGTAGCTACACCTTCCTCTGGGATCTGACCTGAGACCAGCCCGCACCATAGTCCCACCTGAAGATCTTCAGCTCACCCTGATAGCTAATAATTATACAGTACTGAGATATGATAAATTGAGATCATTTCAGCTAAGATATGCTACTTGGTAGGGCTGACCTTCAGAATTTTTTGGAATTTGAAGCTTTGGGGCCGAGATTCGATTTTAATTCGAAGCTTCGAGATACATTTTTTTTTTAATTCTAATATTTAAAAAAAATATATATTTTTATGATGTGGGACTTGTACAGCACTTTGTTCAACTTTGTCAGTGCTGTAAAGTTTAAACCTTTTTAAATCTTAGACAAACAAACACTTTGCTTTCATGAAATATTGTAAGCCGTCATTTGAGGCTTTATAGAAGCAGCACAATGAACACAAATCTGTCAGTGCCGAGTCCGACCTCGTCTTAAATAACAAACAGCATTGCTTGTTGTAGTTAACAAAGAGAGGCAGAGTTGATTTTGCACACAAAAAAAAGAATCATATATATATATATCTTTTTCTAATCGAATTTTATTTTCATATTCGAATCCCATGCCCATCGAACAAAGCTTCAAAGCTTCGAAGTATTTATTAAGACAGCCCTACTACTTGGTGATACTTTGGTAATGGATGTTATTGGCACATGCTTTCTCCTCCCCCTCCATCTTGTATTCCCTTGTCTTTCTCTCACCTGGCCTTGACCTCAGAATAGCTTACTAT
>NW_028172090.1:0-1000 GCF_963971535.1 Notolepis coatsorum
AGACTGTTATTATTCTCTTATTAGGCTGTTAGTATTCTCTTATTAGACTGTTAGTATTCTCTTATTAGGCTGTTAGTATTCTCTTATTAGACTGTTAGTATTATCTTATTAGACTGTTAGTATTATCTTATTAGGCTGTTAGTATTCTCTTATTAGACTGTTAGTATTCTCTTATTAGGCTGTTAGTATTGTCTTATTAGGCTGTTCAGGCCATCACAGACTATAAACCCACCAACAACTCTCTCCCAACCACTGACCCCCCCCTCCCTGATGAGCTCAATAACTTTTATGCCCGCTTTGACAGGGACAACCAGGAGGCGGCCACCAAGGCTGCCCTCCCTGCTAACCTCCAACCCCCACCAATGTGAGTACCGCACTGAGCAGGACTAATGCATGCACTGTAAGGCGGCTCGTCGTGATGGCATCCCCGGCCATGTGCCCAGGAACTATGCTGTCCCAGCGTGCTTTAAAACCACCTCCATCTTGCCAGAAACACTCAAGCCTCAGTGACTTCTGCCCTGGTGCACTCACCCCCATTATCATGAAGTGCTTTGAGAGGCTGGTCCTGGCTCACCTCAAATCTGGCCTTTCACCCTCACTGGACAGACACCAATTTGCCTACCGTGAGAACAGGAGCACAGCTCTCCTCAGCGCTACATGCCATCCTCTCCCACCTGGATGAGAGCAATACCCAAGTGAGAATGCTGTTCATTAACTTCAGCACAGCATTCAACACCATCATCCCTTCCAAACTCATTTCCAAACTTGGTGACTTTTTGGAAACCAAGGACCTCGACCTTAACCCCTCTGTCTGCAACTCTATACTTGACATCCAACAGACCTCAGTTTGCTAGGATAGACAATCTCACCTTCTCCACCCTCACCCTGAACACTGGCGTCCCGCAAGGCTGTGTGCTGAGCCCCCTTCTCTACTCCATCTTCACCTTGCACTCCTGGTACCAACAATACATGGTACCAACAGCATTATCAAGTTTGCAGA
>NW_028172089.1:0-31930 GCF_963971535.1 Notolepis coatsorum
ATTAACCCCCCCCCCCCCCCCCCACCCCTGCCCTCCACACTCCACATCCCCCCCCCCCCCCCCTCCTCGCTCCACATTACCCCCCTCCACGCTCCACATTACCCCCCCCCCCCCCCCTCATCCACTCTCATCCCCTCGCCCCACATTAATGTCTGCTCCCACGGCCTGTGCGGGGGCATCAGACGAGGAGAGCCACGTGTCTTGGAGACAGAGAGAGAGAGAGAGAGAGAGAGAGAGAGAGAGACAGAGAGAGAGAGAGAGACAGAGAGGAGGGAGATGGGGGGTGACAAGAGAGAGAGAGAGAAGTAGGGAGAAGGGGGCGGAGAGAGAGAGAGAAAGAGAGAGAGAGAGGGAAGGAGGGAGACAGGGCGGAGAGAGAGATAGAGAGAGGGAGGGAGAGATAGAGAGAGGGATGGAGGGAGAGATAGAGAGAGGGATGGAGGGAGGGAGAGGATAGAGAGATAGAGAAGAGAGAAAAGAGAGAGAGAGGAGATGGGGGGCGGAGAGAGAGGGAGGGAGAGAAGTAGGGAGAAGGGGGTGGGAGAGAGAGAGAAGTAGGAGAAGGGGTGGAGAGAGAGATAGAGATAGAGAGAGGGAGGGAGGGGGGCGAATAGAGAGAGAGAGAGATGGGGGTGGAGAGAGATATAGAGAGGAGGGAGATGGGGTGGGGGCGGAGAGAGAGGGAGAGAGAGAGATAAGGAGGGATAGGGGGGGCGGTGGAGAGGGAGAGATGAGGGGGTAGAGACAGAGACAGAAAGAGACGGGGAGAGAAGGGGCAGAGCGAGGGAGGCATGGGAGAGACAGGTAGAGAGAAGTAGTGGGGAAAAGAGAGACGTAAGAGACAGAGCGAGATATAAAGAAAGAGGGAGCGACGGACAGATAGGAGGGAGAATGACAGAGAGAGAGAGAGAGAGAGAGAGAGAGAGAGAGAGAGAGAGAGAGATGATCTCAGGCCCTCAGCAGTTCCAGTTGCTGAACAGTAATCTTGTTAGAGAATAGAGGTTCTGAGTGGGACCACAACGCTCTCTTCGTCATAAAAGAAGCTCCGTCGAGGAGGGAAAAAAACCCACTTAAATCGGACGTTGTTTAAACCAGAGTTGTATTTTGTAATATGTGTAGCAAATACATAAATGTGCAGAGGGCATCCCTTGGCTTTTTCAACTGTGAAATGAATTGCATTCAACTACTTACTGACCTCTTTTGTTATTGAACTGCTTCAATGCAGACTTGGTTGAAATTATGTGTCCTGGTGTTT
Source organism: Notolepis coatsorum (assembly GCF_963971535.1). Classification (NCBI taxonomy): domain Eukaryota; kingdom Metazoa; phylum Chordata; class Actinopteri; order Aulopiformes; family Paralepididae; genus Notolepis; species Notolepis coatsorum. The sequence goes on from NW_028172089.1 coordinate 1,256, forward strand.
GTTGTATGCTGCTTGGAGTAGATAATATAAGATAAGATAAGATAATATAAGATAAGATAAGATAAGATAAGATAAGATATTCCTTTATTGATCCCCTTCGGGAAATTCGGGCGTCGTAGCAGCATGGGGGAGGAGAAGGGGAGGTACAGGTATGGGCAGGGTAATAGAAGAAAGTCCTAAAATGGGCAATAAAATAAAATCTATAAAGAATGTAGAAAGAATGAGAAAAATAAACAGTGTAAACAATATAACTAACTCTGAATAGATTACCAGATGGGTGGGGTTTACTACATCTATAAAAATTTGGATAATGTCAGGCAAGTTGTCAATCACTATACAGTATAAACTAAAGTGTAACAAAAGTGTATTCATTTATTAAACTCAACATTATTTGGTTCAGTTGCCAAAAATGTATAGTCGCTCATCGCTCTGCATTACATTCTCAGTCGACACTGCTCAGTAAAAAGTAACGGATCAGAATGCTACTTATCTGTATTTGCAGTGAAAAAAGTGGTATCAATCATGTACATCCTACAAGAATGATTTTCAAATGTTGTAGAGCCAGGTCTGATCTAAATTCACATCGAGGCCTCTGATGATGAACATGGACCCAAAGAAAAGTGAATTTTCTCTGGACACCGATAAGCAATTAAAGATGATCTTCAACCCATTCTTCATCTTCTTCATCTCCTGCTTCTGTTGCTGCTTGTTCTGGTCTCTTGGGCAAACAAATAGACATGGGAAACATCCAATTATCTTCAGCAGGAGAGGGAGAGAGGGAGAGAGAGAGAGAGAGAGAGAGAGAGAGAGAGAGAGAGAGAGAGAGAGAGAGAGAGAGAGAGAGAGAGAGAGAGAGACGGAGAGAGAGACGGAGAGAGAGAGAGAGAGATGGAGAGAGAGAGACGGAGAGAGAGACGGAGAGAGAGAGACAGGTAGCTCAACACTCAGCACAGGGAGAGAGACAGGTAGCTCAACACTAGCTCAACACTAGATATAGCTCAACACTAGGCACAGAGAGAGAGAGAGAGGTAGCTCAACACTAGCTCAACACTAGATATAGCTCAACACTAGGCACAGAGCGAGAGAGAGATAGAGAGATAGAGAGAGAGATAGAGACGGAGAGAGAGAGAGAGAGACGGAGAGAGAGACGGAGAGAGAGAGAGGTAGCTCAACACTAGGCACAGAGAGAGAGAGAGAGAGAGCTCAACACTCAGCACAGAGAGAGAGAGGTAGCTCAACACTCAGCACAGAGAGAGAGAGAGAGAGGTAGCTCAACACTCAGCACAGAGAGAGAGAGAGAGAGAGGTAGCTCAACACTCAGCACAGAGAGAGAGAGAGAGGTAGCTCAACACTAGGCACAGAGAGAGAGAAGTAGCTCAACACTAGGCACAGAGAGAGAGAGAGGTAGCTCAACACTAGGCACAGAGAGAGAGAGAAGTAGCTCAACACTAGGCACATAGAGAGAGAGAGGTAGCTCAACACTAGGCACAGAGAGAGAGAAGTAGCTCAACACTAGGCACAGAGAGAGAGAGAGAGGTAGCTCAACACTAGGCACAGAGAGAGAGAAGTAGCTCAACACTAGGCACAGAGAGAGAGAAGTAGCTCAACACTAGGCACAGAGAGAGAGAGGTAGCTCAACACTAGGCACAGAGAGAGAGAGAAGTAGCTCAACACTAGGCACAGAGAGAGAGAGAGGTAGCTCAACACTAGGCACAGAGAGAGAGAAGTAGCTCAACACTAGGCACAGAGAGAGATAGAGAGAGAGAGAGAGCTCAACACTAGGCACAGAGAGAGAGAGGTAGCTCAACACTAGGCACAGAGAGAGAGAGAGGTAGCTCAACACTAGGCACAGAGAGAGATAGAGAGAGAGAGAGAGCTCAACACTAGGCACAGAGAGAGAGAGAGAGAGAGAGAGAGAGAGAGAGCTCAACACTCAGCACAGAGAGAGAGAGAGAGAGAGGTAATATGTTTCTTGTTGATTGTCCTTACTGTTATTACTAATATTATGATATTTTATTGCTTAATATATATGTTATTGTTTGTATGTTGAACTTGCTTTGGCAATAAGTATGTTAATATTTCATGCCAATAAAGCCTATTTGAATTGAATTGAATTGAGAGGTAGCTCAACACTAGGCACAGAGAGAGAGAGAGAGAGAGAGAGAGAGAGAGAGAGAGAGAGAGAGAGAGAGAGAGAGAGAGAGAGAGAGAGAGGAGAGCGATAGCTCAACACTAGGAGAGAGAGAGAATGAGGAGGCAATACCTTTTCAAAAGTCATTGTTTCATACGTTTAGGCGTTCTGTCTCTGGACCGACTAGCCAACACCAATTCCTTGAGCAAGAATTTGAGCAAAAATCCCTTTAATAAAGTGGCATCGTCTCAAGACATCGTATTATTATTATTTTGTGTCTACAAGTAGACTTGTGAACCACCGCACGTGGACTCTTCACTCAGGTTTGGTCTTTCTTCCGTAACTTTGTATATTTGCCCGAGCCGCTGCCGTTAACGCAAGAGGCCCGTGGCGCCTGACAACCCCTTATCTCCTTTTCACCCGCTTCTCATCGGCTCACCTTTTTATCTCAAAATGAAGAATGCACCTCTTGTAGCCGCAAGAGCCCGGTGTAAGATCCTGATCAAACTGGCCAGTATCACGTCTTCGTCTGTTTGGCTCTCCATCCAATTCCTCTGCGTTGTGTACTTTTAATGGTCCTGACGTCTCCGATACCGGTTGATAAGATCCTTATCTCCCCCGTTAGTGCAATCCATAAACCATAATAATTCTCCACCTCCGTAAGAATTCGACACTTCGACACCGTGAGATACCTTATGAGGAAAAGCGTTGTTTTATTGCTATAAACAGAACCTCATAATCAGATGTTGTCAGATGTTATCAAATTGTATCGTCCTTGAAGAGTCTATTCTAATGATCTTTCGGTGTGTTCGTCTATCGTCCTTTTGTTATTCAGTCCAATAGTGTTCAGGCCTGTTCGTTAGCCTAAGACCATCCTCGTGGTAGCCGAAGCTACTGGTGATGTGGCATTCTCCCCCCCCCCCCCTCTCTCTCAATGAGAGGAGAGAGTGTCTGTGTGATCTCAGTCCTCCTCGCTCTTGGTCAGATTCTAGTCTGAGTCAGATTCTAGTCTGCCTTACACCCGGAAACACCGTTCGACTCATAAATGTTCGTCGTCGCAACGACGGCCCCGCCTTCTGGTTGTCATGCGACGTCAACTGTCATGACAACTGCTAAATAACCTTTAACACCATTAAACTTTCATTAAGATGAACCTCTCTCCCTCCTGCTCTGGGAGACACTCTCTTATCTCAGATGTTCTTAAAAGGAATGTCGACAAACATTCTCTCGCTGGCAGTGTGCCTCACAACAATCACCCTGCTCTACTGAACCACCGTCTCCTGCTTCCACCGTCCGCATGCACTTCGACCTCTCTGACCCGGCACCGTTTTAGCTGTGGTCACTCCCCCCAATCTATACATCACATACATTGAAAAAGCACCCCAAATCCTTCACCGGGGAGCTCAACCCCTTCACTGCCGCACCACCAAATGGTTAACCCTTTCACTGCGACAATACAGAAGGTTAACCCTTTCACTGCCACACGACAGCAGGTTAATAACCCTTTCACTACCACACTACAGAAGGTTAACCCTTTACTATCACACTACAGACAGGCTCCTCTCCTCCCTGTCACCGCACCCCCCCCCTCAGTTAGCCGCAGAAACACCTCCACCCCTTTCCACGAGGACTTTCGGAAGGTGGACTGTGTGTCGTTCATAATTCACTGTTCTGGAACCTCAAGCCGGCGTAGACCGTTCTGGCTACTTCTCTTCCAGGGGGGGCGACAGTGGCTCGGGAGGTAGTGTAGAGCAGTCGTCTGGTAATCCGGAGGTTCCCAGTTCGATTCCCCGCTCCTCCCGGGGCAGCCTCCTTGAGCAAGACACTTTTAACCCCTAATTGCTTCCGATGAGCAGGGTGGCACCTTTCATGGTCACGCCTCCGCCGTCGGTGTGTGAATTGTAAAGCGCTTTGGATAAAAGCTGTTATAAATGCAGCCATTTATACCATTCTTCTAAATTGCTCCTCCATAAATGCGTTGTTTTATTTGTTGTGTTCCACGTCGAGCGTTTCTTAGGTCTATAAACATTTTAATGTGGGTGTGCGAGAGACGTAGGCGAAGCCGTCGCCCCTGGGATGGGTATCGAACGGGTTTTAGTAGCCGTATAGATTTTAAAGGTGTCATAATAATGATCTCTCGGCGACGGAGCAGGCAGACGGAGACACAATGGAGCTAATGCTACCTTCATATTATTCTTCTTGTATCTGTTTCTCTTCATAAACCGAACAGATTGGTATTGTTGGTATCCGTCCCTATGGATCTCTTTCTTTTGATAGACTTACAATAAAGCAATTAGGTCCAGTGAATCATGAAATGGGTTGTTTTTACCAAAGAAGGAGGCAGAGATTGGACCACAAATAGAATATCCTCAGAGGCCTGTGGAGGGAGTGACAGAATTAGAGTGATTGTGTAAGTTCTCTGTCAGTACACTAGTGGTTCATGATGGGTGGCAAGCTCTCAGAAAGCAGCTAGTCTTACTGACACAGACACAGACGGAGATTCGGGCTGCTTACCCTCCTCTCATATAAAGTCTTTTCTCCTTCCTCACCATGAACGGCACAGACGTACAGACAGACGTAATCCATTTGAATGTCAGGTCCGGCTTTATTCTTGGAAACAAATCAATCATGTTGAGTGTTCCTGAAATTTCATGTCACACGGCCAGCCCCCCCCCCCGAAGTCATGATGAATGTTTTCCGCGTGAGTTCTGAGTTATTGGATGATAACTGGAGTTTAAAGTCTCCAAACATTTATTTTCAAGTATGCCCTCGGTGCTAAATAACCATTCTAATTGTTATTGCGCTCTGGGATGGTGCTGGAGAAACCATTAGTTACCTGTTACTAAAAGTGAAAACTCTCTGTACACCGGATAGGGATTTAGGTTTTAATTAGATTCTTAATTAGATTCTGATTTACCTCTGTCCCAACCAGGGGTGTAAAGTACTTGAGTAATTGTACTTCATTACAATACTTAAGTACTGTTTTGGGGGATTTGTACTTTACTCAAGTATTATTAGGTTTGTATACTTTTACTCAATTACATTTCAGAGGAAAAAAAAACATACTTGTTACTCCTTACATTTAAAATGCAGACCTACAAAGTACAAATCTTGCAGGTCCAACAATTTTAATTAGTATATTTGTTTCTCCGAACTAGTTTGACCGAACTAACGTTAACGTTATTAATCCTGCGGCTGCACTTTATTTAAAAACAGCCAATCAAATCCCCATCAATGGAAAATGAACCCGCCCATACCCATGCTGATTGGTCCTTGTGCAAGACTAGAAAGTGGGGATATTTGATTAAACACCTGCTATCAGAAGAATAAACAGTCAGAAAAAAAGTTTTTACTTTAACTTTTTAGTATTTAAGTACATTTAAAAGTAAAAACGTTTTAACTTTTACTCAAGTGTGTTTTTAGCCAGATACTCTGACTTTTACTTGAGTACGATTTTGAGACGGTACCCATACTTTCACTTAAGTATAATTTCTGGGTACTTTTTACACCGCTGCTAATGGATGCCATTATACACGAGCTGTTGACATGTCTGGACACTGAAGAGGTGTGAGGACAAAGCGAGCGAGCAGGTTAGGATGTTAAGGCTGGAAAAGCTGGTCAGGAAATCCAGTAACGTGGCATGGGGGTGGAGCTAGACTCTCTGGTGGTGATGTCAGAGAGGAGAAGCCTTGGACATCATGGACAACCCCTCCCATCCACTATATACAGTATACACAGACTTGGCCGATAGAAGGAGCACGTTCAGATTTCACAACTCAGACTCCCAAGATGCAACACTGACGACACAGGAAGTCCTTCATACCAACAGCCATCAGACTGTATAAAACACTGGTGCCCAACCAGTCAATCGCGATCGACAGGTAGATCGCGGGCTGATTTCAAGTAGATCTCGATTAATAAAATTCTATTATAATTTCTTTTTTCTTTTTTGCAAAATCAACTCTGCCTCTCCTTGTTAACTACAACAAGCAATGCTGTTTATTATTTAAGATGAGGTCGGACTCGGCACTGACAGATTTGTGTTCATTATGCTGCTTTTATAAAGCCTCAAATGACGGCTTACAATATACAATTTTGGCTGGTAGCTCTCGGCTAGGTGGTAAATTAAAAAGTAGATCTTGGTTCAAAAAAGGTTGGGCACCCCTGCTGGTATAAAAACTCACTGTGCCTCACTGCCTCACTTAGCACAGAGTAGGGCTGGGCGATATGGAAAAAAATCATATTGCGATAACGATATGATAATTTTATTTTATTTCTCGATATCGATAATTATCGTTTTTTTTTTTTTTTTTTTTTTAACAACAGATGTATGTTTATTTTGCAGCAATTCTTTGTCATTGCCGCCATCTTTAGTGTTACATCCCCTCACACTCCAGTTATCAGACTGCAGCTGGTTTAAAAGCTAAAGTAAACCGGCTTCTCTGCTGGCTGTGGCTCCAGAGGAGTTGAACAGTTCTGGCTCTGCTAGTTTATTTTCGATCTTTTGGCGCTTTTTTGGTGGACAAACCACCGCACATGTGCACTGTGACTCGTGACTGGAGTCTAGTTCTGCTAGCACACATAGCCTACTGTGTACAGACGGTTTCAAAATGTATTTTAAATTAGAAAGCAAACAAAATAAATGGACAAGAGAAAAAGAAATCTGAATTTGGTCAGTATTGTCATTTGGACAAGCAAAGCCATTACTTTAAGTTGCAGGCAAGAAAGACAAGTCTGTCCACTGTCTCTGGTTTTAAAACTGCCCTGTTGCAGGTATAAATAAAATTAAAAAAATTAAAATAAAAAAAAACGATTTTTCGATTTTTTTTTAATTTCGATATTCGATATCGATTATTAAAATATATCGCGATATTTATCACCCAGCCCTAGCAGCAATTCAGCTGACATAAATAAGGTGTGCAAATGGAAACATTATTTTCGATTTCTGCTAGAGTTATCTCCATTAGGCAGAAGCCTGGGCAAATAATGTAATTTGAGTCTTTCTGTCCGCAGCTAATTTAGCAAACTACAGGGCCATTTTGGATGAGACATTGCTCATAAGCTGACAGCAGGCCAAGGACCTGGATTCTGGAATATCTTTCAGATCGGTCAACAACAAGTATTTTATTTGAATTCATTTAAATTAATTTCCATCATTGTCCATTGGAATTTAAATGTAATATCCCATGAACAGTTTGTTGTAGAGACTTGTGAGAGGTTTCAATCAAATAAAGATAAAGGTTTACTCCCAATAGTCTAATAGTGTAATGGTGTAATAGTGTGTAATAGGATAATAGTGTGTAATAGTGTAGTCATGTACTAGTGTGTAATTGTAACAGTATAACAGTATAATAGTGTAATTGTGTGATAATGTGTAATAGTTTGTAATAGTGCAATATCATATAATACTGTAATAGTGTTTAATAGTGTAATTGTATTTAATAGGGTCTAATAGTGTAATTATGGAATAGTGAGTAATAGTGTTTAACCTCTTCCACCTGACAGGACCGGTACCGGTCCCAAAATGACATCTGATCATAAATCAATATCTCCAGACTGTTCTATAAAAGTAGTGATTTTATTTTCAAACGTATTCAAGTATAAACATCATAACCATGTCACAACAGCATGTATACTGTATATTATCATCAATACGTTAGTTTAGGAATAGGTTAAAGTGTTATTAGATAGATTTTCCTTTTCGAAATGTCTGTATATTTTGCGAGATGCAACCATTTTGGAAAACCTTGAATCATGGGAATTGGAGTTTTTTGTGGCCATTTTGTAGCAGACATCTATAGCTCTGGATCTGCGTTGGCATTTTTCAAAACTACACTTCCTGACAGGATCTATGGGGTTCAAGGCTAATAGTTCTGTATGCATTATTTTAATAACTCTTATTATTTGGGATATTATACTACAAAACGTAACTGTTGTGAAGGGCCAGATTAACATTGAGAATCTACGTTTATTGTTTTATATAACTTGTATATTATTTATATATATAAGCTATATCCCTTTAAGCCTCCGTTTGAATCATAGAATTATTCGCTTTCCTCATTGGATAATGCCCTTGACGTTGGCGGCGCCAAGAACCGCGCCCCTGAGACAGGTTCAAAGGCGAGTCTGGACAAGTTGGGACATGCCTGGTGCCAGCGCATTGATTCCAGACAAGAGCTGCGGCTGGGCACTAGAAAGCCCTCTAAGTATATATATCGTGGAAGGCGCAAACAGTAGAAGTTCGTATCGGTTCGATCTAATGCAGTAACGTGAAGTTCGTCCGGAGTAATGCAACAGCAGTAGCTGCACCTAGCGTATAGCAGAGTCAAGTTCGACCTAACTTAATGTGAAGTAAAGAGTCGTCATTTAGTGTGAATCGTATTACAGCAGTTCGTTCGGTGTGCAGTATTAACAAGCAGTTCGTTCGTTTAGTAACTAGTGTGAACCTTAGCAAGTGTGTGTGGACTTAGTAATTAGTGCCACGTACAGTTTCTACGTCAAATGTATATACTCCCTTTTCTTGACTCCTTCTGTATCACAAACAGTACTGTATTTGCAAATCTGGTATGTCATAAATGTATAGATGTAGCAGTACTGACTATCTGTATGTCATGTATGTCATATATGTCCAGATGAATTGAAAATGGGGGACCCTGATGTAAACAAGACGAAAGTCTTTCTCGGGTCTGCATCCCCTTAACAATTGTGTGTATTGAGCCGTACTGTATTGTACCCATTCTGCAATCTGTTAATAAAGTTTTCAATCAATCAATCAATCACACGAGGAGGGCCTAGTAGCAGAACTATTGGACATGTGCACATTGGAACCTACCGCGGCGATATTGTAGAACCATTATTGGTTGGATTATAGTGATTGTGGAACGTAGTACGTAGTAACGAAGAGCATCGTTAATACCCACTGTCGTTTGGATTTAACTACCTTGAAGATCTTACCTCGGGCTAGCTCCGAGGACGAAGCTGGCTGGCTATCATCATTGCTATCGAGCATTGGATTACAGCTATTACCTTGCTACCGAGCACTTGGATTATAAAGACCGGATCCGTATGAGAACCCCCTTTTCTTCAAGTGAACAGCCTGAGTATCCGTACATTCTTCGTTCCTCTGGAGCTTACAACTCTGGGAGGATATCACCAGTCTCCAGCGGTACCCTCGTTTGCCCCCCTATATTGCCATCCCACGCCAGGCGGCGTTTGGTCTAGTATACCTAGCTTAGGAATCATTCATTCCCACTGACTTTGCTACTTGCTGACTTTCTAATATCATTCGCCATAAAAGAGCGACCAAGTCATTCCCATTTGTATATTTGCTGCATAATAATAAATACTGTAAATGATATCTCCTTGTCACCGTGCCGTCTATTCTGAGTGTCTGCCATAATTAACTGTACTGTCTGGCAAGTAATAATAATAATAATAATAATATGTAGTAGTGGTTTAATCTATCACAATCTTTAATACAGTCAGGGTTTTGTAACCCCTCAGTTACAGTAACGTTATTGACAAATATTGAAACACAGTTAGTTTCTCTTCCCTATTGTTAGCATGCAGCAACAATTAGATCTGAAATTAGTTTCAAAACGGTTGCACCGTGGTGAAAATAAAAAGTACAGTAGATTACAGTAGATTTCATTATCTGTTCTTATGCACGCCTGGTGATACTAAATCCAAATTTAACTCTGCCATTTGAAAGATAATATATGTATATATATGTGCGAATTGGCTATAATAAGGTAATTTATAAGCCTGCTATTCTATATTCTATAATAATATTTCAAATTGCATTGGTCCGGATGGGAGAATTCAGTACTGTATCTACAGAACCTTCTGCTTAATCATCTTCCCTTTATTCATTTCCTTCGATTTTTTTGTACACATGATCTCAAGAAGGTACTGAACGAGATCAGTGGCAGTTTTTAATGTTTGGTCATTATTAGCATGGTGTTATTCACTGTCAAAGCTGCAAAGAAAAATCATAATTCATATTCTCCTTTGTTTCATCACAATTTAAGCAAGCCTAGTAATAGACACAATATTTCTGACACTGGGAATACATTCACTGAGGTCCATAGATGTCCCTAGATACCAAGAATATGCAAATGGACTTTGTAGAAGTGGAGCAATATTCCATTTACTTGGGTATTTTAGGTGGATTTTCAGAAAATAGGCTCCGGGCTTAAGAGGTTAATAGTGCAATAGTGTGTATTGGTAATAATGTGGGGATATCTGCTTCCATTGGTCTACATTTGCCCCACCCCCTACACGTAAGTCCTGCCTAATGTGTAGGCTACAAGGAAATAAATGGGTGGCTGCCACCTGGTGGAGATGTGCACTCTACTGAGCACACCCTTCTAGTTTAATACCATTTTGAGTATTTTCAGCAGTGTGTGGATGACTGTAACCTTGAAGTACAGTTTCAACGTATGGAAGTGTTGACCATGCATTTCAGATCAATCAAATAACCCACAGAAATAATGCAGTGAACACATGCATAAGCTTATGGTCTAATCATCACTAATCATCAGTTGTAAAACTGTCCATAAAAGCCTTTGCAGAACTGACTTAGACTATAGTGTTTTTCTGCTTGTCCGATTAACTGAGCCAGATGATGTGCCTTTCAATTCATGATCTCCCTTCTCTCTCCGTTCCTCTTCCAGATATCCGTGTTTCTGACCGACAACAACATTCTCACTGTGATTATTTCCAGCCACCGCTCGAGACTTGGCTGTGAGTATCCGACCATGTGTGTGTGTCTGTGGTTCAATACGAGTTGTGTGTGTGTTTTTTTTTTTTTTTTTATTAATCGTGACGAAGGGTTACATTTAAATGAACCCTCCCTTGTTTGTGTGGGTGAGTGGGCGGAGAAAGAGGGCCAGGAGGAGGAGGTGGGTCGCGGTAGCAGTACAGTACAGTACAGTACAGTAGAGAGAGACACACAAAGCGAAGAGCAAAGGAGTGGGAGGGTGGGGTCCTTCCACTCCATAGGAGCAGTCAGTCTGATTGCAGTGATTGCGCCCTGGCCTCTTTAAGCTGGAGACAGCTCGCTGCACATTGTCACATACTGCTATCCTCTTGCAGCCTCCCCTCGGTGCAGGAATATCAGGCACTCCTGGTGGTTTCGGAGAGACACTACTGTAGACTGCAGAGCATGACCCAGATGGTGGTCCGTCTATGGTGGGGATGTTCTCTGGAATGTCTACTATATTCACCAATATATCAATGAATGAATGAATTTTATTTAACAGATTGCAGAATGGGTACAATACAGTACGGCTCAATACACACAATTGTTAAGGGGATGCAGACCAGAGAGAGACGTTTGTCTTGTTTACATCAGGGTCCCCCGTTTTCAATTCATAGTGACATTTATGACATACACAACATACATGACATCATGACATTTATGGCATAGGGACATACATGACATACAGGTATTTAGTACTGTTACATTTGTGACATATATACGATATGCAAATATACAGTACTGTTACCCAGAGATCCTAACAGAAAATATATACATATGATGGGGAGGATACTTACTGTACATTAGGAGGGGGTGACAATCACACTGATGATGCCTGGATGGCCTGAATGGCAATACTCCACTGCTGATTTATTAAAGGGGGCACGTCACGAGAAAAAAAATTTAAATCCCGATTTCTTTTGCACATAATCTCACACGTATCCCAAGGCTCTAAACTGTTGTTTTTCACACATTCTTTTTTTAAGTTTGACGATTTTCGAGAGTTAATGAGTTTGAATATCTCCTCCCGTAATGTCATCAGAGGACACAGAATCCTTGTGTTGTGTTAATTACAGCTCAATCGTTATCTAAATGTTTTCATCCACATCATTTCATTGAGCTGTAATTAACACAACACAAGGATTCAGTGTCCTCTAATGACCTGGAAGGAGATATTCAAACTCGTTAACTCTCAATAACTGTCAAACTAAATGAATGTGTGCAAAACAGTTTAGAGCCTTGGGATACGTGTGAGATTATGTGCAAAGGTAAATCGATGATGTTTTTTGGTGAAGTGCCCCTTTAAATGGATTCAAAGATTATTATTATTATTGTATCATTATGTTGCTTACCGGTATGTCACCTCAAATATAATATAATACTAGTTTTGTACACTACAGAACCCTGCGTGTAAACCACACTAATGATACAGTGTACTGAGAGAAACGAAACCTATGAAATGTGCCGCACGTTAACGTTCACGCGCACAATACACGCTTACCTAGGATTTGACTTGATTCAACAACAACAAAGCAGTCGGGGTAATGGCAAGCCGAAAACACTCGCAAGTGTGGTTACACTTTACAATGCTAGATGGAGACAACGCTCGCTGCAATATTATATATTATATATATATTAACTAATTGTTCTAAATAAATAATAATGATAATAAATAATAGGGTAGGTAGATAACATTTTTAGACACTAAAGTATTGAAAAAAGGTACCGCCGGGTCCCGGTATCGATTCACAGGTACCGGTAACGGTAGCGGTTCAAATGTGAATGGTACCCAACCCTAGTACTGAGAGTGAATGAATGAATGAATGAATGAATGAATGAATGAATGAATGAATGAATGAATGACTTTATTTGACAATATAAAAAATAAACATGTGACAGAAAGCACAGTCAGGATATACTGCCAAGGATGAAACACAAAAAAAGCTCAGAGCTTATTTCCATTGTGGTCCTTGTAGGGGGGCAGGGGAGTGTGATGCTTAGACATGCATCATACAAAACATGACATCACAACACATCACATATACCATTTAACATTTATATACATAACAGACTCATACAACATGCAAGGGTGCCTTAAGCTAAGTGTCTAGGTTAAAGTATAGTCCCTTTTGAGCCAGGTAATCTAGCGGTACACTACAGAACCCTGCATGTTAACCAACACGGCTGGCCTCCACTAGATGTCAGCATGAAACGCCGGATCTAACCAGGTCTAACCCCAGTCTCCCCATCTGTCGGTCGGAAAACGTGGCCGCCTTGTCTGTTGTGGTCGTGGGCAGGGCCGGCCCGTCCTACAGGCCGTACAGGCGGTCGCCTAGGGCCCCCACTTAGAGTAAAAAAAAGAAATATATATTATTATTGTAATAATGTAAAGGTCCAGTCCGAATGCTCATTTGTGATGTTTATTTCAAGCTGTCAAATGCAATACAGGTCCAATGCAACACACAGCTGTTACTCGTTATACTACCTAAGTAGGAGCCTCCTAGGACCCTGCAGGTGACAGTCTGACTGCCTGAATGAAAAGTAACCCACATTATAACAATCATATATATATATTTTTTTATATATATATATATAATACTACGAGTGCCCCCCCCCCCCCCCCCGCCCTTTGCTTAACGTCAGAGAGAAACACTGAGACAGGTGCAATGAGGCATCTGCAAAGATGATTGAATGTAGTTTGGTGAATCAATTTCACCAGTTACAGTGTTTCTCTCGGATGTGGCGATTAGAAATTAGCATTTTCACAGGATCTCACCTAGGGCCCAACAGACCCACCGGCCGGCCCTGGTCGTGGGAGTCCACTGCAGTATAATTAAGAGCACAGGCGCGGCTGTGGGACGGAGCTGCAGGGCCCCCACTGTGAACACTAAGCATGATTTACTGAGGACCCGGGCCCTTTATGTGCAGAGTCCCCACAGCAGGCCCTGCCCCCCCCCCCCCCCCCCCCCCCCAGCACTCACCTGATTAATCAGAGTCATTTCCCTGAGTGATGGAGGCGTGGAGCCAGAGGGGCTAGAGCCACCTAATAAACCCCAGAGGACGGCAGCCGCGTTCGGGAAGAAGAAGAAGAGAGATATTGCTCACTGGCTCCGTGCCGGAACTATTACCTTACAGCTATCTGCTTGTGGTCTGGAAGCAAAACGCGGCCCATGTGTGCAGCCTCAACGTTAACCAGTGTTATCAGTTAGATGGAATTAGGTTTTGTACCTCGGAGACCCGGCCAGTGAAAGACCTACTCCTTGAGTTGATATGAGGGGCATGCATGCTTTGAGGTCAAACGTGAATCATTACATTCTAATAATTAATTGAATAATTGTGTCTTTTGTCAGCTGATAAAATCATTGCATGCACATTGTTGTCCATAGTACTGCATGTAGCGCTACCGGGGCATGATTAGGGGGGGGGGTCAGGCATGATTACATTTTAAATTAATCTCAGTATGTTTCTTTTTTTTGTCCATTCAGCCTCAGCTCACATTTCAGCAGTGGTGGAAAGTAACTTAAGTATTTTTACTCAAGTACTGTACTAAATAACTGCCAGATTATTGAAAGATGTAATAAGTAATAATGAAGAAAGGGGCAAACGCACTTACTCCTAGGACATTCTTTGACCATTTTACAGCCAATAATACGAGAGATATCCAGGCGGAATTCTATAATCACAGTGCCCGAAAGGGTTAAGTAGAATTTGAATGGACTTTTACCAGAGTACTCATTTATCTGGGTATTTCTACTTTTACCTAAGTAAAGGAACTGTGTACTTCTTCCACCACTGCATTTCAGTCTTCCCGGAAGAGGAACTTCAGCACACTGATGTTAAACCGTACCCTGTGTTGTTCAGATAGATTGAACCCCGGTGGGCAGACAGATTAATTAGAGAAAGGCAGTTCTAACTGAGAGGCTTACCTCTCTCATGCACCCTGCCCAGATCTATAGTGGGCCAAATCAATTGAAAGGCAGCGTATTTGGCACCTGAACGGACAGAGAAACAAGATTCTAGCGCCCGCAGGCTTTGGGCAACAACCTCCCGGATTCCCCCTCCTCTGCATCCCTTCTAACCCAGACCTCGACACAGATCCAAACCTTTTAACCACCAGCCCCAGCCTGGCAAGTCATTCTATTAATTCCTTTATATCCTATACTGAGATTGTGGAGCTGGAGAATCAACACATTGTTAGGCGGAGGTGGTAAAGGGCCGCAGTGACAGACATGTATGTATATATATTTTATAATATAATAATAATAATAATAATAAATAATAGCGTAACATGAATCCACCAAGGCATTTGATATATTTGTGTACTGTGCAGAATGTTGTGTGTGTTTGTGTTTGATGTGACATATTGCGATTCTTTGTTGTCGTTTTTACCTGCATTGTGCATTAACCCTTTCACTACCACACTGCCAAAGGGTTAACCCTTTCACTGCGACAATACAGAAGGTTAACCCTTTCACTACCACACTACAGACACTACAGTGAAAGGGTTAATGTGCAAGAAGGATTAGCGCCGTTCTAAACAAGGCTTCCTGTCTCTGTTTCTCAAAGCTTTGTCGAGTGTCTCCGTTTGTTATAGCGGCATTGTCTTAGCAACCCTTAGCTATGTGTGAAAAAAACAACAACAAAAAACAGTAATGATCATGTGACTTGGTCATTACTTAATGGAACGCGTGGCGATTACATGTGATCTTCGCAGGAAAAGGCCGGTGAGCATATTGTGTTTTAATGACTTCATTGACTGTGCAGCTTCAATAGATTGAGGCAAAAGCTCACTCCATTATTCTGCACAATAACACGTGCCTTATTAAATATTTATTCAAAGTTGTACAGAACCTCTCCAGAGACTTGGCCTGCTTAGTTGAAAGTAAGGACTTCGTCTGGTGATGTTTTTGTTTTTATTCTATTTATTTCTTTTCGCACGGCATGGCATTTAACCCTTTCACTACCACACTACAGACGGTTGTGAAAGGGTTTACCCCTTGTCATGTGTCAGTGAAAGGGTTAACCTTCTGTATTGTCGCAGTGAAAGGGTTAACCCTTTGGTAGTGTGGTAGTGAAAGGGTTAACCTTATGTAGTGTGGTGGTGAAATGGTTAACCTTCTCTAGTGTGGCAGTGAAAGGGTTAACCTGCTGTATCGTCGCAGTGAAAGGGTTAACCTGCTGTATCGTCGCAGTGAAAGGGTTAACCCGTTGGTAGTGTGGCAGTGCAAGGGTTAAAACAGCGTGCAAGCTCGTTCCCATTGCGATCGTCTTTACTACCAAAACGACAGCGTCCTCCTCACGCCGCTCTCTTGTTTCACATCAATCAGGGGTAGACGTTGTGTTGCTCACCGCACGTCGACCCCATGCGCTATGAATCCTGGTGGGATCAATACTCCGCTAGAATCCGCTAGAGAGAGAGAGCGCTGAATCAGAACACTGTGTCTTCCAGAGCAGTGTGCTGCTGCTGCTGTAAGGTAGCGTTTATAGCTTTCACTGTTGTGATGGAGAAAAGCCCGCTGAGCAGAACTCATGCCATTTGCTTTGACATGAAATTGAGTAGATGATATTGGGAGCTTTTTTCGGGGGTGCGTTTAACAAAGGAAGCGCCCCGTTGTGCACAGTACTTAATACCACACACCGGTGCACACATTAGTGCTATAAAGGTCTTCGCCAGGCAGCTCAATATATTTTTGTAATGTCTATGATGATCACATCTGTTAGATTGTGACAGTATTCTCAAGGTGTTTCTCTCTGGTTCTGTAGGTTATGGTACTGGCCGCGTGTATGCCTTCAACGACGGAACTGCGTTTCCGCGTTCGAGTTTTGCGCTCTGATTGGCCAGGTCATGTGACATGTGCGCCAATCGTGGGACAGCAAGTTCTGCGCCTATTTCCGGGTCTAACAGCCTGCAAACTACCTGGCGTTCTATCGCCATGCTCTAAGACAAACTCTAACCTTAACCAACTTCGAAAGAGTGCCTAAGCTTAACCGTCGGAATCAGGGCAGGCGTTCTATCGCCATGCTCTAAGACAAACTCTAACCTTAACCAACTTCGAACGAGCGCCTAAGCTTAACCAGTGTAGAAACTTGCGGTCCCACGATTGGGCGTCCATGTTAGATGACCAGAAATTACCTGGCCAATCAGAGACGCGGAAATGCAGTTCTATGACGTTAATGGATTGCTCAGCACCTGTTCTGCACTGTACTTCACTTCGTGCACGAGCACTGAATAAAAAATTCCACCATGTACCTTTACCTCCCAACATCCGTCTGACCACACCCCCTTCCGCTTACCTTCATAAGCAGGTCTCCTTCTTCACTTTCACCACAAAGAAGTGCCTTCGGTAGATCCCCACTTGACGAGGTTGTTAGCTGAAGAAAGTTGAGACGTGTTTACATTGTGCTTATTTTTTTCTTTTCTCATAAATATTCGATAGAAAAAGATAAGTCATAATGCAGAGCCACTCTCCACCAGCGGTTCTCGATTTCCGCCTCCGTCGTGCGTTCTGGTGCGGGGCTGTTGCCTCTCTCGTGGTTGGCAGCTACGCCCGGTAGGCGTCCAATCGGTAGTTTGCCTCTCCAAAGAGCTGGTGCACCGGTGCCGTCGCTTCTGCGATGGCCTGGTCATGGCTCTGGTTCCTCTGCTTCCGGGGAATCGTCCGCTGTTGAGCGGCCGGTTCCTTTGGTTCCGGAGGATTTGAGACGCAAACTTTTTGCGTCTGCTCGCTCCCGTCGCAAGATGGTGGCTTGCAGACGCGAACGGCCTGGGTTTCGTGAATTGCTGGAGCCCGATGAGGATGCGTCGGTCTCTACCTGCCCGATGGAAACAGAGGATTACATGGTGGAGGCAGACGGGTTCTTATTCGAAGGCCCGGTGGAGACATGTATCCCGCCCGTCCAGGTAAGCCTTGTTTGAGGATGTCGGGGAAGACCCTCTGACTCATCGACAGGATGCCCTACTATCAGCCACATCAGAATGTGGCTCCTTGACCAGTCGTAGCCTGCTGCATGTGAGGGATGCGGGCTCGGTGGAGGAAAGTCTGCAGGGGGAACTGCAGGCTTTGTTTCCCGAGCTTATAGCGGTGGCGGCCGCCGCAAACGGCATGCCGCTGCCGCAGCCATTGCCGGTTCCTGTCCCCGATGATCTAATAGGTCATCTCTGGCAGCGTCGCCCGGTGAGAGGGGTGGACGTTGTCTACCCATTTTTCCCCTCAATGGGGCCTATGTTCGTCGGGGCCAGGTGGTGTCCCACATCATTGGCCTCACCCCCGCCTACGTGCCAGTCACGCGGGTGGCGGGTTTGGTCAACGGTATGAGAGAGGGCGTGCCACGGCTTGATAGGCCGATGGCCGCTCTCCTCTGTCCGTAGGTGGTGTGGGAGCCGTTACGCTAGCCGGTTCCTCAAGGGAAATCGGCGAGGCGTTTGTCTTATTGGAGCGACCAGTCATTCATCTCTGGAACGCAATCTCTGGCTGCCGCATCTATGGCCGCGCAGCTGGCAAGATTTATGTCCGGGATGTTGACGGGCGGCATGGAGCTGGGTGATGTCCAACATGACCAGCTCACCCAGGCGGCAGGAGCTGTCCTGCATCTGACTCAGCTGCAGGCCATATCCGCTGGGAAAGTGCGCGCCCTGGCGACTCTGATCCAGCGCCACCTTTGGCTGGAGCAGGCCGGTGTGCCGGAGAAGAAGAGAGCCCCTCTTCTAACGGCACCCCTCTCCGACGCTGGACTGTTCGGGAAGGCCCTGCATGTGATGACCTCGACGTGCAGAGAAATGCAGGAGGAGCGCTCCGTGCTTCAGCCTAATTTTCCCCCTCCCAACATCGCTGGTGGAGTCAGACGGCTGCCACGTCGTCGAGCTTCCTCCGCCGTGACTGCTGCTGCTACCACCGCCACTGCTGGCCCTTCGAAGAAGGCCAGGAGGAGAGAGGGCGCCGCCGCTGCAGCCGGCCCATCCACGCCTGGAGGAGACGGTAGGGATCGTCGTGACCAGCCGCTGATTGTCTACCGTCCCTCCGGGGCTTCCCGGGGTGGCAAATCCCGAGCGGCTCGAGGCGGCCGGCGCTGCTAGACCCAGTACCCTAAATCTGCTCCTATTAAAAACAGGCGTTGAGTATTGGGTTTCCCCCCGTCATAGCATACGTCACTACGCACGTTGCTGTTGACGATGGCTTCCGTGAGTTAGATCTTTACGTACGATCTGTTGATGTCAAAGTGTCGGGATAGAACGTAGGACTTACGGGTCCTCTACGTTCGATTTTATGTGTAACTTGAGTCGGTTGGTCACATGGCTCATAGTTACCATGGCTTTTTCATTCTACGACTCACGTGGGAAGGCTCTCTGGGGAATTCAGTCTGAAATCCTCTGTGATAGGGGTGACTGGATGTAAAAATGTAAACAGTTTTTACCCCCGGCTGTGTCGAATGGGATTCATGTCTGTTGGTGCTTCCTTCTTTTTTATAAAAAGAGTTGGAGTATAGGAAGCACCACACCCCTCTTGTCGTTTTCCCCTGGGCGCCTTGGGGATTCACTGAAAGGTCTAAATAGCCTGTTCATTGATGTGGTTGTGTCCCGACGCATGCATAGTGCTAGCTCGGGTTGTTCTGTTACAGATCATGCGGATGGCTAGTACGCCTTGGTTGCTTGTGGTTAAAACAGCGTTTTTATAAAGCAACTGGGATGGAGGTTTTTCCTCTTCCGACAACCTGTTACTGGTTCTCGACGGATTCTCGTTCATATCTGGGGGATGATAACGGAATGGTTCTGAACCGGGTCGGCCCGGGGCGTTACGAGGTTAGGCGTTATGGAGATCCTTGTTGGGTACTTTGTACCTGGCACTATCATGGGGGCTGGTTCTCCTTTTTTCTTCGCTCCTCTCTCACGCATGGCGAAGAGAGGGCTGTTGGGGTGGTCTTTGGACCTCCTCTGGTAACCCTGTATACTTCCCGAGCCGCCGGGCCCGGTCCGAAGTAAAGTTTTGTTGATACCGTATGCCTGGGATAACCCTTTTTTCTGAGGGGTTATAGGAACAACCACAGTCGGTACCAAGTGGGTGGTTGATTATCTGGTATGTTGGAGCAGTGTCAACTCCCGGGTTACCCGGTTGAGTGTGCCCCTGCACGTTCATGATGTCTGCCTATCATGTCAGCCTTCTCTGCCTCGACCCCTCTGGGTGGTTTTTTTTTAATGGAGGCTTTGTCATGCACCAACGCCAGCATACGCCCCTTCCGCCGGGAGGGCTGTTTTCAGCTGACTCCTTTGGCGCCTGTCTCGTCCACAGTGCTCCAGGCTCAGGTTACAGCCTGTTGCCTGGTTTCCCCGGTATGCTGCCTGCTTCCGTTGGTTAACCTTTTTTGTGTGCTTACGGCCATGCTGACTGCCTGTTCTGCAGGGTCAGTGTGCCAGGCGGTGTGCTATTGGGGGGTAAGGGCCCGCTCTTGGAGGGGCCTTATCCGAATACGCTGGCGATGTGGGGGGCGGTGTCACTAAGTGACCGCCTGGTGGGGTCTTGATGCCTGGCGTCATTGATCTCTCTGGGCCCCCGTTCCAGGAGGTCCAGTCCCTTCAGTGGGTCTGGGTCTTCCTTCGCGCTCCGCTGCTACGGCCTTGCCACAGGGTTGGGTTTGCTCTTAAACCCCGTGATTTCTGGGGGCAGTAACGAGGTTGTTCCTTCCGTTCGTTCCCGGGTGGCATGCGGGTTGTGCGTGTGTGTAGTCGTGGGGTCAAGCCACGGTCTGCTCACCCTGTGCATTGAGTTGCTTGAGTGCCTCTTCGCACGGTCGGATCCGTCGCCCTCCCGTGAACCTCCAATAGGGGGGGTATCCTCCATTAGGGAGGGTCGGGGGGGCTCGGTCCTCCCCGGTCTGATGGTTGTGGGGGGCCTCAGCGGGGTACATTTGTCGGGCTATGGCTCCCGCTCAGCCCCTGTGCTGAGCAATCCATTAACGTCATAGAACGAAGGGTTATGTATATAACCCAGTTCTATGAGTTAAATGGTGCGCTCAGCACCTGGACGCCGCTGCGGCCCTTGATCTCACCTTGTGGTGAAAGTTTGGGAAGGAGGCGAGTAGGTGGCCACACACCTGCTTATGAAGGTAAGCGGAAGGGGGTGTGGTCAGACGGATGTTGGGAGGTAAAGGTACATGGTGGAATTTTTTATTCAGTGCTCGTGCACGAAGTGAAGTACAGTGCGTGGGGCGGCGTGGCTCAGGGGTAGAGCGGGTCGTCCAATGATCGAATGGTTGGTGGTTCGAATCCCGCTCAAGCCCATGTCCATCCCACTGCCGTTGTGTCCTTGGGCAAGACACTTAACCTACTTGCCTCGTATGAATGTGTATGCATGTGAATGAATGTTGGTGGTGGTCGGAGGGGCCGTAGGCGATGATTATTCGCCACGCTTCCGTGAGTCTGCCTCAGGGCAGCTCTGGCTGCAATTGTAGCTTACCACCACCGGTATGACTGTGTATGAACGAATAATGGACTCTGTAAGCGCTCTGGGGTCTCAGGGGTGTCACGAAGAGCGCTATATAAATCCAATCCATTATTATTATTATTATTAGTGCAGAACAGGTGCTGAGCGCACCATTTAACTCATAGAACTGTGTTATATACATAACCCTTCGTTCTGTTGTAGAAGGCATTCAGGCTGCCTGGCTTGGGTTTATCAGAAATGCAAGCTGAGGCCACAATGAGACATAGAAAGGTCTTAATCAGGCATTCCTCTTAACTATATGATTGATTGATTGATTGATTGATTGATTGATTGATTGATTGATTGATTGATTGATTGATTGATTGATTGATGGTGTGATGAATTGATTGATTGATTATTAACACTTTCAGTGCCAGCAGGGGGCGCACGATTTAGTGCTTGAATGCCCAGCATCCACTTCAATGTTAGCGTTAATAACGCCTAATCTATGTTTTAAATTATGGCTATGTGTCTAATCTGCCCGTCGCTTATCAATGACTCGTTTTCCAGTCAACATTGTCGAAGCGGATTGTTTTTTTATCGGTTCATTTTCATTTTATAGCATTTTGAAAAGCCCTCGTTTTCAAGGAAAATAAAAAGATTCCATAATAAACGCCCTGTACTGGAATATTCTAGAATACACAAAAACGTTGTAATTTTTTGGCCTATTTATGAATAGTTTTCAAATAAACGCTAGATTATCGATAGTATATGTGTACGTATGCACGCTATATAGGCGATCTGGAAAATCGATTCTCTGATTTCCTCAAAGCCATCGCCCACACACACACACACACATACACATAGGGCGAACGCTGAGAGCTCAGCTAATACAACTCTGATTATCCCAAGACTTGTAAAATAGATTCCTTACCTCAGATCAGATGTTCTCCAAAAAGATCATTCCAATTCCTGATCGCCATTCCAAAAATCGATCGCTTTTATTGATCCAACGCTGGGTGCTCGAAACACATATTCCACGCTGTTCTGAGGGACCAGAATGACTGCAATCGGCTCGGGTTACATGCCTGATAAGTAAAATGTGGATTCCGGATTTTTCTTTTCTCATCCATTTTCATTGAGTCCATTCCAAAAGGGTGCATTACATCTGAGCTCCTGATGGGGCTGGTTTCCCAACGAGACACTCGGTTGATGAAATATGAATTCAAATCGCTAATAAAAAAATAACACGCTAATTGTCGTGGGTGGGCATTCAGGGGGCGGGCTGATAACACGTGTTATGTCGTGGTGGGCACTCAAAGTGTTAAATGTTCGTGTCATTAACGTTAGGTTATGACTATAACCAAGTTCTGTTAGTTAGGGGCGATGCTTGGCTTCGCCTTCTGCACTATCTCGCGTACGTGCACGCGTACTGAATAAACCACAAATGTACCTCTAATACCAGTATTAGTCTGACCACACCCCTCATCAGCTTACCTTCATAAGCAGGTGTGTGGTCACCTGCTCTCCTCCTTCCCAAGCTTTCACCACAAGGTGAGGTCAAGGGCTGCAGCGGCCGTCCGAAGCCAAGCATCGCCCCTAACTAACAGAACTTGGTTATAGTCATAACCTAACGTTCTGTATCGTTAGTGGCTTAGCTTGGCTTCGCCTTCTGCACAAGGGAGGCCAAGCGGAGCCACTTGGCTGACAAATACACCCCGCTGACAGCCCCCCAAAACCATCAGAACAGGGAGGGCCGAGCCCCCCCGACCCCCCCTAATGGAGGGTAGCCCCCCTATTAGGGACGTCACGGGAGGGCGACGGACCCGACCGTGCGAAGAGGCACTCAAGCAACTCAACGCACAGGGTGAGCAGACCGTGGCTTGACCCACGACTACACACACGCACAACCCGCATGCCACCCGGGAACGAACGGAGGAACAACCTCGTTACTGCCCCCAGAATCACGGGGTCAAGGGCAAACCCAACCCCGTGGCAAGGCCGTAGCAGCGGAGCACGAAGGAAGACCCAGACCCACCAAAAGGACTGGACTCCCTGGAATGGGGGCCCGGAGAAGTCCATGATGCCAGCATCAAGACCCCACCAGGTGGGCACGTAGTGCCCCGCCCCCCACATCGCCAGCGTATTCGGACAAAGGCCCCTCAGTTACTGCACCTGGTATTCCCAGGCGGAACCAACCAGGCCAGTAAGCCGAGCGGGCCCCGTCCCCCCAATAGTACACCGCCTGGCACACTGACCCTGCAGAATAGGCAGTCAGCATGGCCGTAAGCACACAAAAAAGGTTAACCAACGGAAGCAGGCAGCGCACCGGGGAAAAACCAGGCAACAGGCTGTTAACCCTAGCCTGGAGACTGCGGACGAGACAGGCGCCAGAGGGGACAGCTGAACACAGCCGCCCCGGCGGAAGGAGCGTAAGCTGGCGGTGTTGCATGACCAAGCCTCCATTTAACAACCCCCACCCAGAGGGGTCGAGGCAGAGAAGGCTGACACGATTGGCAGACGTCATGAACGTGCAGGGGCACCCTCAACCGGTGAACCCGGGAGTTGACACTGCTCCAACACACCAGGGAACCAACCACCTCGGTGTTACCCAATGCGGTGGTTGTTCCTATAACCCCTCAAGAAAAAACTCCAAAACACACCTGCGGGTATACACCGGCTATACCGCAGTACAAGTGTTTCAGTTTCCAAAAAGGGTTAACCCAGGCCTACGGGTCGCAAACATCACTTCGGACCGGGCCTGGCGGTACGGGAAGCACAGGGTCACCAGAGGAGGTCAAAAAACCACCCCCACAGGCCCCTCTTCGCCATGCGTGAGAGAGGAGCGAAAAACAATGGAGAACCAGCCCCTAAGCACACCGTACCTGGTATTCCCCGGCGGTCTCCCAACCAAGTACTAACCAGGACCAACCTGTGTAGCGGCCGAGATCCGACGAGATCGAGCGCGTACAGAATGGCATGGCTGTAAGCCATGACGACAGTGCTGAGTAAAAACATACCCAACCAGGGTCTCCATAGCGCTTAACCCTGTGACACCCAGACCGACCTGGCATTTTTCCCCCTGAAAAAAAGCCCAAGTCCCTCAGGGTACCAGAACAGCAGATCTGCATCCCCGGCGGACAACGGGTTCAACTGATCTGGACCAGCGTGACCAGAACCAGTCCCGTGCCCTAACCACGCCGACATGCCCCAGGAAAAGGGCAGATATGCGTGTTGATCTTAACATGAAAAGAAGGCGCCACCCAGACGTCGGGACGAACCGCGCCTGGTGGCCCACCCCAAGGGCGTGAGACCCCACTACATATGTTCAGATCCATCCCGTCATCATCCCCCAGACATGAACGAGGATCCGTCGACAACCCACCCAGGTCATGGGATGTGGTCGCCGGAAGAGGAAAAACCCCCATCTCAGTTGCTTTATAAAAACGCTGTTTCAACCACAAGCAACTAAGGCGTGCCAGTCAATCGCCTGTTTACAGCGAGCTAGCACTATACGTGCGTCGGGACACACCCCCATCAATGAACAGGCTATTTAGACCTGCCATTGAATCCCCAAGGCGCCCAGGGGAACGACAAGAGGGGTGTGACACTCCCTAACTCCAACACTTCTGGAATAGAAAGAAGGAAGCATCAACAGTATGTATCCCAGTCTACACAGCCGGGGTAAAAAATGTTCACATTTTTACATCCCACCACCCTCCCATAGGAAAGAGACGGGGATCCCCAGAGAGACTTCCCACGCGAGCTGTACAGATTGAAAAGAATATATTGCACCTTGAGCCATGTAAAAAACTGGTTTTAGGGCCTCCGGGGAAGAGGCACCGAACCCATACACACTCAATAAACGAATTGAATCGAATATACATACAATAGAAAAGGACCCTTCTAGAGGGTCCACTCACTTTGACAATCTGAGGAGGAAGGCTCTGTACTCTGATGGAGGCTTCCTCACATGGATCACATGGAAGAAGGAGTCCGAACTCACAGAAGGCCTGAGTAGGCGCTTGGTGAGGAGGAGCCCTGACCACCCCCCCTGAAAACAGATCCATCACATGGACCTGAACAGCACACGGAAGTCCTACCAACAGAGACGCGCACGGTGACGTACTCTATGGCGGGGGAATTCCTGCGGTGCACACGCCCAATATACCAGGCCGTGGGACCAGGAACTCCCTCCCCCCCCCCCCCCCCCCCCCCCCCCGTAACGTGCCGAACCGCCACGTGACGGGAACCTTGAAGGACAGGGGGTGTACCCCTGACCGACAGAACAATGGAGAGAGGAAAGGTTACCAGTTCACCCCTTTACGACCCCACACCCATGATACGACGTAACGACAAAAAGAGAATAAGACACAGTCATAGTCAGCTCTATGAAGCGTTTCACAGCTCCACACAGCGCACGAGCTAACCTGCTATCTGATTTTTACTAAGGAAAAACACAGAATAGAGAGGGCTCTAAGAACCCCGGTCCAACATACACATGTGCTTCTGTGGCCAGTACAACCCAGTTGTAGGTCACATGACACACACAACCCATCATCATCACAATGAGAGAATACATCATTCTTGATTAGTATCGACCACAGGCCTTGCTAAGCACATATGACAGCACCAAACCAATTTCCCTTTAGGAAATAAGTTTCTCCAGCAGATTTAGCACAACCTCAGCAATCAAGCTGAGAGTTACATCGTATCCCTACCACACAAAAGACACAATTAATGCACAACATGTCTGATAGGAGGTGATAAAGTCCCCAGGGAACCGGGGGGGGAAAAACACAATCCTCCTATTTTACCCTCAATACGGCCAGTTAAAACAGGAAAACCTGTAATGTGTGAACTCACTGTCCATTGTCATTACAGTCTGAGAAAGAACATTCTTTTACTCACTCGTCACCAAGCATAGCTTCATAGGTTAGTTGCCTTAGTAGTGAGTACACGGTACACATAAACACCATGATGTTTCTCACACAACAACCAGATCAATACATCACGACCTGCACGGAGAAGCTACTGCCAGTGACAAAAACAGCTCACACACAACCCGCAACGTATCTCAAATGCATTGCAACAACACACGTTTTGGGAAAAAACACCGTCATTCACAATACATTTAGCAAGGTAAAACCAGAAGACGTGTTATGAGGGTCTGGCCAACCCCGTACCTGCCCGGAACGCAGATCAGCGAAGTGCAGTCATAAGCCACCGTAGAACACAGCCCTCTTTGTTGACGCAATCCCCGTCTAGGCTCAGGCAGGGTTGACGAACATCCCCTGTCAAAGATGACGTCGTGGTCAAGAGTGTAAAACATGTTAAAAATCAAAGCACGTTCAACAGAATAGCATCAAGCTAACGGCTGCTCCAACCGTTCTGGTGCTATCGCTTCCGCTCGCGAGACGCCGATCTACGACGCACGCGATCAGGAGCGAGCTCCCGGCGGCGCGCGAGAAGCCTAAGCTACCCCGCGCCAGGCCACCGACCGGCTAACCGTAAGCTATGAACATGTAAACAATGACATAACACTCACCCAGACAGGCCGCCGTTCTGAACCCTCCTCACTTTTTAAGAGAAAAGAGAAAACAAGACGTCAACACCGCTTCACAACGGTGACATTAACACGTCCGGCGGAATCAGCACAGTACCAACTGGCCTGTATAGCTGACTTTGAACATGAATCTGCCGCTATCGCACATTACATGCACATATCCCCTCGTGAAGGAATACTCTCATTTGGATATGAAAGATGGGGTCTTAACACGGTGACAGAGAGAATCCACTCGTCCAGAACACACAGGGATCACCAGTGTCAATGGTCGCGGCCCACTAGTTAAAACTATAATGGTCGCCAGACCAAGGCCTTCTGTCGCCTAGACGGCTAAACAAAGGACCCTAGCCTGGGGCCGGTTTCCATAAACTTTGTCTAGTAGCCCCCATAGCACTAACAGACAAGTGGAGCCCGCCAGCAAACACTACTCACCCAACCTGGAACGCACCGCTCCTCACAACAGCGGCATGTCCGACAGTTCAGCTGTGGCCTGACAGGTTTCACCCCAACAAACACAGCAAGGAACTGCAGTTGAGAAGCATGCAGCGGCGTGCTCCCAATACGAAAACCGGTGGAGGGTTTGTAGAATGATCATCATCTTCTAGACACTCCAGTACGAAGACAATATCGCCGTATTTTCTCGAAAATAGTGAGAGAGAAAATAAAGATATGATGTCAACGTATCCTTGTTTCCCAAGCTGTTCCTAATCCAATTTCTTCCATCATGGTGTCAAGTGTGGGGATCTACCGAGGCACCTCTTCCTTGTGGTGAAAGCGAGAAGGAGGAGAGCAGGTGACCACACACCTGCTTATGAAGGTAAGCTGATGAGGGGTGTGGTCAGACTAATACTGGTATTAGAGGTACATTTGTGGTTTATTCAGTACGCGTGCACGTACGCGAGATAGTGCAGAAGGCGAAGCCAAGCTAAGCCACTAACGATACAGAACACAAAGTGCCCAACCCTCGTGGGTTTATAAGACACCAAAAATACTGTTGCAGTGTTCGATTATTACATTACATTGAATTATCTAAATACAGATTACAGCTCTGTCTTAACCCCTTATGCTGAGGGCACACTTTGCATAAGAAGCCTGACGATTGCATACCCAAAGTAATTTGCGATTTAGATTTATTACTTGAACCACTTATAGCCCATGCATGAGTCTGGTCTCTTTTGAAAGGAAACAACTTTCTTCCACAACAGGAGAAGTGCTTTTATTTATGTATTTTTGAGTTCCAGCTGAGAGGTAGGAGCTGGAAAACCTAACAATTCCATAGCCTGAAGTCTTATCTACAGTACAGGTCCAAAGTTTATAACAATCCCACGGATTGAGTGTATTACAGATGTTTGTGTAATCCTTGTATCGGTAATAATTCGTCCAAAATGGCAGACCGCTCATTCATTTGGACGGCAAGTGAGAAATTCTCCAAACAAACAACTTCTTCATCTTCTTCTCTCCCTTTACCATAGGAATCAGCCCTCATGTAAGATACTGTTGGCACAATTTGGCTACAAAGGTGGTCAATAATTTCGATCTGCTCAGGACCCCGGCTCAAACCGGACGTGGTCACTTGTCCGAATGGCTTGTCAAATGACGCTTGTCAGATGTTTCGTCTTGTAACTCGAGACTGGAAGCACACAATAGGTAGAGTAGGGTGATGATCGAAAGGCGGCAAATTCAACTTTCCAACAATGTATTGGTTGATTGGCAGAAATACAGGGCTAGGCCGACAGACGAGGGCAAAATGCCGCGAAGTGAGTGTGCGCACATGCGGGCCGCCGAACATTAACAGGTTAAACAAAGTATTCTGCCTTCTCTCTCGAGCTTGACAAATAAAATCTGCTACAAATAAAGTTCCCTTCCTGAAGCACAACTCAGGTTGTTCATATTAATCCAGCTCAAGAAAATCAACATACATTGAGGACATTTGACTAAAAAGTACTTTCAGGACAGTAAAACAGAAAGTGAACCTCATTCTCAATTTCACCTTTAAGTCTGTCCTCTGCCGGTCTCTAAGGCTATTGGTCGCTGACTGTATCTGTGCACATAGGGATCTTTGTCTTTTGTTATTATATTATACTTAACATACGTTTCTGCACTGTAACTATCTTTTATGAGACAGTAAGTTTGTGTAATTTTTCTTTATACCATATATCAACAGACTATTTTTCTTTGTACTATACGAGTACACAAAGGACAACTTTCTCTGATGAGTTTTTTGTGATCACGGTTAAATGTTCCCTGCATACCCTTTTGCCATTATGTTGGTTATGTTGGGCAACTCACACAAGTCCAGATGACCAGTGCAGATGCTACCGATGCCAATGTGCTCTGAAATACGTTATGGGACATAAATGGGAGACATGACAAAGGACCACAGCGGGAGATAGGATTAAAAAACAGGCAAAACAGTTTTTTTTCTTCCCTATCTACATTTGAAAGCCAGCGCTGCAGTGGAAAGCGTGTTCTCTGTTCGAATTGACAGCCTGTTGAGTTCAACAGAGTTTAATGGGCTGCTAACATTAATCGTCAGTCTCACTGTTGATCCCTGAGAGTGATGGTTTCTGGTGATGTTGTTGTTGGGATTTGCTGAGGAAATCATTGTTTTCGTGCATACAGTAGATCACTTTTATGCTAGGTTTTGCACAAGCATTTCCTGGTTGGAAGATGACGACGTGGGCAGGGCCGCCTCAGGGGGTGTGCGAGCAGTGCGGTCGCACAGGGCCTCGCGGGAAGGGGGGCATCGCAAAAAAAAAAAAAAAAAAAAAAAAAAAAAATTATTTATTTTTTTATAATTTTTTTTTATTTATTTTTTTTTTTTTTGCGAGGCCCCCCTTCCCGCGAGGCCCTTTTTCATCACAGACCTAAAATCTAGTTTTGCTTATATGCTTATATATTTCACATTAGACACGTTTGTAGAATGTGTCTGACTTCCTGCCTCTGCGGCTCTGCAGACTGCAGTTTTCCGGTTTCTGCGGATTTGCTGCTCTACAGATTTTAGGATAGTGTTTCCGGGCTCTTCTCGGACACACGAGGTACAGGGATGATCTAATTCAGCGCTATTCAGAGGAGCGAGGCGAGTGGATGTCTTTTCAAAAGAAGGAGAAGAGAACTTGTGAGCAGATAAATCTGTTAGGCAGCAATATGCCGAAAGGTGTCCAGTCTGCCGGAAAGTACTCGAAGAAGAAGAAGAAGAAATTACACCGTGGGCCAAGAAAGTCTCCTTCCAACTTTACCATTGGCGCCGCGTTGATACTGCGTTATGGTGAGTCAACCTATGATTATATTCCCGCCGTGGACCTGACCTATCTCTCTTTCTCTCTCTCTGGAGCCAAACTGGTCGACTAGCTAATATAGTACTACTAGTAGCTAACGGTGTGTGCCTGGTGAGAGCACCTGGCTGTATGTAGCCGCATAGCTTGCAGAACGCAGAAGCAAGCTATGCGGCTACATACAGCCAGGTGCCTGATTGAGCTAACTGTTAGCCAGTTAGCTGTTTAGCGTCAGCTGGGAACGTTCGTTTGATGCTATCAGTTAGCCTTGAGAATAGCAGGCCCTGGCACTCTGACTACGACATCATCTTTGACAGAAGATGTAGTCGGCCTGCACCATGACAAGGCTCTGGCCATAGCTTATTTGTCCCGACAGCGAGAGGCCTTTCGTCAACGTGGAGACCTGTGTTGCGGCCTTTCGCCCTGCGTTCCTTTTGTGCAGGTAAGATTAATGAAAATGTCATGACATTACCCCACTCTCTTCCTTCCCCTCCCGAATGTTTTGTTAATAACGATGTTTTTTTCCA
>NW_028172088.1:0-1000 GCF_963971535.1 Notolepis coatsorum
AGAGAGAGAGAGAGAGAGAGAGAGAGAGAGAGAGAGAGAGAGAGAGAGAGAGAGAGAGAGAGAGAGAGAAAGTGTGAGTGTGTGTGTCTGCACACATTTGTCAGTCTGTAATATTCGTTTGAGCGTCTATGTTAAAAATACGAATGCCTGCAGCTCCACACCATCAAGATGAGTGGAGAGAAAGAGAAAGAGAGAGAGAGAGAGAGAGAGAGAGAGAGAGAGAGAGAGAGAGAGAGAGAGAGAGAGAGAGAGAGATAACTGCTACTTCAAGGAGCCCTAATCTGGCTTTAGAGAATAAATAAAATAGAGATAGAGAAACAAACAGTGATTGAAAGAGAGAGAGACAGAGCAAGAGAAGAGATAACAAACCATTTGAACACAAGCAACACAAACAAGAATAGAATAGAATAGAATAGAATAGAATAGAATAGAATAGAATAGAATAGAATAGAATAGAAATACTTTATTCATCCCGAGGGAAATTTGGCACTACAAATCGCTCACAGTAAACAGTAAACATTTAGGTAGACAAAACAAAAAGTCACGAATAAGAATAAAAATAAGCCTAAGAATAAAAGATGGTCCGGGATATACTTTCCTATGTTACATTCTAATATAAAATATACTAATATAAAATGTCCTATGTTACATTCTAATATAAAATATACAGTAAAAATATCCAGAATATACAGTAAGTGTAAAATTTTACTATGTCGGTTTAAAAGTAAAAGTAAAAGTACAGGGCCCTCATCAGATATCTGCGTAAACCGTGCGTACGATCATTTCTAAGCAAAGTGTGGGATTTATCAACATGAACATGTGCTTTAGATTGTGTGTATATATACGCACAGCTCAGACCGTGCGTACCTGTCACCAAGCGGTAGAATAGGAAAACTGCAGACGGCGTCTCGTATGACCCGTAATTAATTATACAGTAGGTAATTGTAAAAAAGCGACAGTAGTGTAATTATTGTCAAACCCTATAAATAGCATTTGGAAT
>NW_028172087.1:0-14102 GCF_963971535.1 Notolepis coatsorum
CTCCTCACCTTGCACTAGCAGAGTGTACTCCCCTCCTCACCTTGCACTAGCAGAGTGTACTCCCCCTCCTCACCTTGCACTAGCAGAGTGTACTCCCCCCCCTCACCTTGCACTAGCAGAGTGTACTCCCCCTCCTCACCTTGCACTAGCAGAGTGTACTCCCCTCCTCACCTTGCACTAGCAGAGTGTACTCCCCCCCTCACCTTGCACTAGCAGAGTGTACTCCCCCCCTCACCTTGCACTAGCAGAGTGTACTCCCCCTGGCTCTTGCCGATGCCGTTGTCCGCGTGGCAGAGGTAGACGCCGTTGTCTGATTTGTTGAGCATCTCGAAGCGCAGGAAGGCACCGTCCACCTTGGCCAGAGGGGGGAGCTCCCCGCCATCCTTCTTCTGCCACACGTAGGAGGTGGGCCTGGAGGAGGGAGGGGGGCGAGAGAGAGAGGTGGGGAGAGAGAGAGAGTGAGAGAGAGAGAGAGAGAGAGAGAGAGAGGGGGGGGGGGAGTGAGAGGGGGGAGAGAGAGAGAGAGGGGGAGAGAGAGAGAGAGAGAGAGAGAGAGAGGGGGAGAGAGAGAGAGGGGGGAGGGGGAGAGAGAGAGAGGGGGGGAGATAGAGAGAGAGAGAGGGAGAGGGGGGGGGAGAGAAAGAGGGGGAGAGAGAGAAAGAAGGGGAGAGAGAAAGAGAGAGAGGGAGAAAGAGAAATAGGGGGAGATAGAGAGAGAGAGAGGGAGAGAGAAGAAGAAATTATGAAAAGATAGGTGGGGGGGGATATTGCAGTAGAGAGAGAAAAAAGGAGAGAGACAGAAGTAGAGAGGGAAGAGAGGGAAGAGAACAGCCGATCAGCATTTCAAATCAGGAGGCGTTTAAAATCCATTCGGCGTAACAGATTGTGTATGAGAGACATAGCGAGACGACGCGGCAATAAAGAAATCAATTATGTAAATACGTAAGTCCTTAAGCACTGTACAGTAATTACAATGACAATGTCTGAATCGATGACAGACTCCTACCTGGATCTGTTTAGTCGCCCACAGAAACACACATCATTCAGCGACACTTTAGAAGAAGGTGTCGTCTGCAAAGACTTCCTCCGTGGCCATTTGCAGTATTACAATAACGAGTTAAGTAAAAACAAAGAGATGAACGCTACACACCTCGGGGCTGCTAGCTTAAACCCCTTATCGCGCTGCCGCCTGACTACAAGATTAACGGCGGTCGTGAAAGGAAAAGAACATGGGGAATCGCGTGACGGTCGCGTGTGAAGACAGTATGCCTCAAACTGTGATGATGATGTCGCCCCGTTCCTGATTTATTGGCTGTGTGACAGGTTCCCACGGGTCCTATAGGTTTCCTCTCTGTGCGTTCAGTAGAAAGCTATCTGGCTGCACGTTAGCCTAGCTTAGCACAATGAATGGAAGCGAACAATGCCGGTTAGCCTAGGCATTGTCCAACTAACACCTCTCCCGAAGGCTAACCAGAGGAAACTGGTATCTATCTTCTTGTCTCTCTCTGGAGAAGACGGTAAGCTAATTTCCCAAAATGTTGACGTGTTCCTTAAGTTTAAACAAATGATGAGACACTCATCAAACGTGAAACCTCTCTCTCTGAGTTTGTCTCCTCTCCAATGTTCTGACCGTTCCCTATATACTGATGAGACCATCTCTTGAAACAAACCAGCCCCTATAGTCATTTAAAGATAATGGCTTACTCAGTCTCTTTGCTCTTTTCTAGGCAAATTCCTGGCTCTGCAGAGAAAGTTATGATGCATACAAACGAGTACTTAACACACCTAACCTCAATTTGAACCCTTAAAAGGTTAAATAATGGTCCATCTAAGGTCATCAGACGTTTAAACTAAAAAAGGGAACACAACCAAATCATTGTATGTGAAAACGACTTAATAAAGATAAAGGCAATAAAGACCTTTCTGATTCTGATTCTGATAAGGCCTCTTGGTTTATATAAAAAAAATACACTACACCCCCTTAGATCCACCCATTTTAACATCTTAACCCTTTCACTGCCACACTACAGAAGGTTAACCCTTTACTATCACATTACCAATGGTTAATCGGCTGTTGTGTGGCAGTGAAAGAGTTAACCTTCTGTGTATTGTCGCAAGTGAAAGGATTAACCGTTTGGTAGTGCAGCAGTGAAAGGGTTAAGCACGACGGCTGGCCGTCACTCACTCGCACATCACGGCACCTCGTCTGTTGGCTCTGGGCTGCATTTTCGCCGATCAACCAATACATTGTTAGAAAGTTTAATTTGCCGCCTTACGATCGTCACCCCACTCAACCTATTGCGTGATTCCGTTCTCGAGTTACGAGACGAAACACCCTGCGATCGTCATTTGACAAGCCGTTCTGACGAGTGACCGCGTCCGGTTGTGAGCGCTCCTGAACTGACCAGTCACCGCTGATGGCGAAAATGATTGACCACCGCTGTAGCCAAGGACCGTCTGCTCCGAAAGCGATCCCAGACGGGCGCTGACAGTGGGGGAAGGTGACACAAGAAGACGAAGAAGCCTATCACGCCGAATTCTTACCGGTACACACATTACAAAAAAGTTTGTAAAACATTCATTCTCCTTGGGATTGTTATAAACTTTGGACCTGTACTACATAAGACCTCAGACTATGGAACCATTGTGTTTTCCAGCTCCTACCTCTCACCTGGAACTTAAAAACCTATTTTTAGTTACTCTATTTCATTAGCACTCAAAGTGATGTTTATCGTGTAAGAAACTCCAGAATGTTACCTTTCAAAAGAGACCAGACTCATGCATTTGCTATAAATATAAAGTATAATAAATCGCAAATGACTTTGGGTATGCAATCGTCAAAAACAAAACAAAAGATTGCCCCATTTTGCCCAATGCTTAACACTTCCAGTGCCACTGGTTAACATGGTAAAACGTGGTTGAATGCCGGCACCCACTTCAATGATAGCGTTGTGAACGCATAATCGCTGTCTTAAATTATGGCTATGTGTCTAATCTGCCCGTCGTTTATCAATGATTTGTTTGCAGTCAACATTGTCGAAACGGATTGTTTTTTAATCGCTTCATTTCCGTTTTATAGCATCTTGGAAAGCCCTCGTTTTCAAGGAAAATATAAAGATTCCGTGATAATCTGCATTTACTGGAATATTCTGGCATACACAAAAACGTTGTAATTTTTCTGCCTACCGTAAATCCTCAAATAGAGGAGGGACCTCCGATAAAGGAGGGGCCTCTTATAATGGGGGGGGGATGGGGTTGATGCATTTAGACAAACACAGGCCGGTTTCTAATAAGGTCGCAAAAAAAAGAATTATTTTTATTTTCCGTGCCGTGATATAGAATGAGATAAACTCTTGCCAATGGAAATCAAGTGCTGCCTCCCGCTACACTGACTACCGTACATTAACGTTTCCCTCTGGTTAGCTTTAGCGCTAGCCGCTAGCTAATGTTGTCATAATATCTAGATCTGTGGTGTCAGCTGGATGACGTTGACTTCGTTTGCAAACGTTAACGTTCGCTATCTATATGGCATTGGCAGACGAGGCTGGAGTTGTCCAGTTGACACATTACAGACCATGATGCTATGATAACGTTAGTAGCTAAAGCTACTGCATGTAAACAACTCAATTCAACTGAGGAAGTCGAGAAGGTACCACACATTAAACCGTCCCCGGACCCCACAACCTAGTATCGACAGTTCCAACTTCAGTGTGTGAATTACGTTAATCCCACAATTACTCAACTGCACTCAATATTTAAATACCAATGCTAGTCTAAATAAATTTAGACAGACAATGTACGTATTAAAAAAAAAAATAAGGTGGCTAGGTGGTGCAGTGGGCAAGGCGCTCACCACCAATGCAGGAGACGCTGGGTTCGAGCGCAGCTCTCCGCATTGCTATCAGCTTGGCTGGTCGTTCATACTAATACAATTGGCAGTATTAGGGGGTGGGAAGCTGATGGGTGGGGATCGGACGTTGTGGACAGCGACTCCTACAGGTCGGTTGGTGCGCCTGCGCAGCAGAATCAGGAAGCGACGGGGGCGGCGTGCCCTCCAAACGCAGACCCCCGGCGCTGAGAGATCGCGCTGTACAGGTGAAAAGATGCGACTGCTGCTTCCTCGAGTACCGGAGGGGACACGTGATGTAAGGCTTAGTCCACATTGCAGCCGGCTTGTGGGAGGCATGGCCTAACAACGTTCGAGACAGGGGAGGGTAGAATTGGACGATACGAAATTGGGATGGGAGAAAAATAGAAAATGGGAGAAAAAGTAGATAAAAAAATATAATAATAATAATAATAATAATAATAATAATAATAATAATAATAATAATAATAATAATAATAATAATAATAATAATAATAATAATAATAATAATAATAATGGAATAAAAGTCTGAAAATGAAGGGATTATGTCCATGAGTGTCATTTTTAGAAATTAAGGCCTGCCTCTTATATAAGCCTCTCTCTAAAAAAGGCCTGGTGCTCTTTGCAGCTGAGGTAAATAGAAGACCCGTCTTATATTTGAGGATTTACGGTATTTATGAATCGTTTTCAAATAAACGCTAGATTATCGATAGTATATGTGTACTTATGCACGCTATAGAAGCGGGCTGAAATATCGATTCTCTCATTTCCTGATCGCACACACACACACACGCATAGGGCAAACGCTGATATCTCTGTGAAAATTGCTCTGATTATCCTAAGACTGGTAAAATAAATTCCTTACCTCAGATCAGATGTTATCCAAAAAGGTTATTCCAATTCCTGATCGCCATTCCAAATATCGATCGCGTTTACTGATTCAGCGTTGGGTACTGTAAACAGATAATCCACGCGTTTTCCGGGCCGGCGATCACAATGGATTCTTCAGTTGGCTTGACGGAAAAGTAAAATGAGGAAACTGACGTCAGTCTAAACTAAAGGGGTGCAGTTACACAGGGAGAGACGATAGGGGGCGGTATCTTCCCAATTGAGCTCAGAGAGAGTCTGCAACACTAACCTGAGGCTCGATTGATGAAATATGAATTAAAATCGCCAAAAAAATAAATACGACAAACAAACGCTATATAGCGTTGGCGGCACTCAACGGTCGGCATGAACTAACGACAAAACGCGTTGCTGGCACTCAAAGTGTTAATAGGTTAAGGATTCACGTCATGTTGTTCCTGCGCCCCAGGAAGCTGTGTGACCTCTCTTACACTGTGTGACCTCTCTTACACCAAGAGGACGTTTTCATTCTGGTTCAGACTGCATTTGGGTGTAAGAGCTCAACACAGACATGTTCCTGGCCTCGCAGAGTCAGAGCCCCGCCCCAGATCTGACCTCCCAGTGACCTTCTGGAGCCGCCCCAGATCTGACCTCCCAGTGACCTTCTGGAGCCGCCCCTAGATCTGACCTCCCAGTGACCTTCTGGAGCCGCCCATTGATCTGACCTCCCAGTGACCTTCTGGAGCCGCCCCTAGATCTGACCTCCCAGTGACCTTCTGGAGCCGCCCCTAGATCTGACCTCCCAGTGACCTTCTGGAGCCGCCCCTAGATCTGACCTCCCAGTGACCTTCTGGAGCCGCCCCTAGATCTGACCTCCCAGTGACCTTCTGGAGCCGCCCCTAGATCTGACCTCCCAGTGACCTTCTGGAGCCGCCCCAGATCTGACCTCCCAGTGACCTTCTGGAGCCGCCCCAGATCTGACCTCCCAGTGACCTTCTGGAGCCGCCCCAGATCTGACCTCCCAGTGACCTTCTGGAGCCGCCCCAGATCTGACCTCCCAGTGACCTTCTGGAGCCGCCCCAGATCTGACCTCCCAGTGACCTTCTGGAGCCGCCCCAGATCTGACCTCCCAGTGACCTTCCTGACTGGAGGGTTCATCTCTTTGACTTCTAGCTTTAGGAGAGAGGTGGTCACAGATACTGAGTGTTCAGGGGCACAGAAAGAACATAATGTGAATTAAAATGGGTGGCATTCCCCTTTAACTTGTTTAAAAAAATGCATAATCTTTTTAATTTTTTTTTACTTTTTCTCCTCCTGTTTTTCTGTGTTTTTCTCCCATCCCAATTTAGTCGTTATGCCAATTCCACCCCTCCCCTTCCTGGTCGTTGCTCACATGTGCCCCCCCCACTGGTCGGTCTAGGGAGCCCTGAAGTCTATCAGATGCTTCCTCCGATACATAGGGGACAGCTAGCAGCATCTTTTCACCCGCCAGCGCGGACTCTCATTGGTGAAGTGTAACGCGTGGGAGGTCACACTACCCTCACCATCTCCCTCCCTCACTACCCTCACCATCTCCCTCCCTCCCCCACCCTGACCAACCTGTAGGAGTCGCTGTTTACAATGACCAGATTACCACCCATCGACTTCCCTCACGCTGACTCTGCCAATTGAGCCAGTATGACGGCCGGCCCAAGCCGGAGGCAACGCTGACAGCCGGATTCGATACCAGTGTCTCTCGCGTTGGTGACGAGCGCTTAGTCCGCTGCGCCACCCAAAAAAACCCATACAATCTTAAACCCTTAAAGGCCCACTTGCAGGTTGTGTTTTTGTTCAATAAACAATGTGGACTAGGCCAACGGTGACTTTCATGAAGAGGGGAAAAAAATATCGAAATTGACCCAGTTTTAGCGTTTTTATCAAACATTTTGTCCGCCCAACCACAACCACCACGCACGTGCATATTTTAATCCATGTTTCATAGCGTGCGTGTGTCATCTTAATGATGACGTCACACCAGGTATCAGGGCGGCGAGGGCCGCTGAGAATCACACGCAGGTAGTGGCAGGAAGCAAAGAGCCTTCCTGTTACTACTAGCCGAGGAATCTGTGGCTAGTATCTGTTTCACCTAACACTATTGCTCCGTGATCATAGCCATTTATCTCTAAAGCTAACCACTATTTGTAAAAGCCACAACTACGTTACCAATATTTGTAAATACTAATGTAAATCATTGTGTCGTTGTACATATTGTGTATATAACGTTAGTAGCTAGCTTGCTAGCCGGCATTCTCGAAACTCCTAACTCCTGTATATGACAGTAGTAGTAATAGAAGAGGACCTGCACATTTTACTCGTTCCCGAAACTCCTCTACATGCCCCGATTTAAAATGGTTCACGACAGTAGACATAATGCTAATGTTAACGTTAGCTAGCTAGCTTGGTACTATAGGGTGACCAAACGTCCTCTTTTGCCCGGACATGTCCTCTTTTCACGCCCTGTATGGGGCGTCCGGGGGGGGGGGGGTTTATAAATTAATGGTAATGTCCGGGGTTTCATAGTTTTTCAGTTTCAGTTTCACAGCCCTTTTGCGAGCATCTGAAGGCTCGGGACTGCATTTTTCGCCGATAATATAAATTACCGAATTAAAGCGCTATTTGTTGCCGTTCGAATGCCATCTGAATCGCCAAAATCCGTGCCTCGGTTCTCGAGTTACATGCCGATATGTCAGGCGTGCAACTTTTTACGTGGTGCGCCAGATTATCACCCCGGACTCCCGGAGAGGCATGCAGCTGCATAGCCAGCGGCACTCTCGGCCGCGCTGTGAGGGCCGCTCAGCAGCGCCACCCACGCAATGGCTGAATTGCCAATGGCTGAATTGGAGTATTGCACTGTGCGGGCACAGCTGTGAGATCAGCGCGAGGCCAGAGGATGTACATACTGTATGAGTAAATTAACTATACTTTTGCTCACACAATATCTTGAATGAATGCGTTTATTTATTTCGAACATAAATTGAAAATAAATAATAATAAAAAACAAGTAATAAACAGATTAAAAAACAAACAAGCAGGAGTATAGGATGAAGTGTAAACGTATGTATTCCTACCCCCTTGATTGATTGATTGATCGAAAACTTTATTAACAGATTGCAGAATGGGTACAATACAGTACGGCTCAATACACACAATTGTTAAGGGGATGCAGACCAGAGAAAGACTTTCGTCTTGTTTACATCAGGGTCCCCCATTTTCAATTAATCATAACATATGACATACAGATAGACAGTATTCAGTATACCTTCACACTCTATTATCTTATGCAACTCATATTCACTCCACAAACTGAAATATACATACATTGTTGAATGAACAGCCTGTTTCTTGAAGTTAGACTCTCCTCTAAATTGTAACCCCCCTCTCTATAACAGAATTTTTGGATGTTACCCGGGAGTGAATTGTTTCGTGCTTTAAACATGATTTGTGCAGTCTTAAATTCAGCCAGGTCCCCGAGTTTCATGGCATGTGATTTAAAAAATAGTGTGTTTGTGTGTTCCAGATATCCTACCTTATTGATAATCAAATCAAAATCAAATATATTTGTAAGGCCCGACAACACACGTTAATGTCCCTTCAGGCCCATGTCCCTTCAGGCTATGGATTTGCGGTGTTTTCCAGCTTATACAAAAAATATATATATATTATTTTGGAATATTGCAACTACTACACAAAAACGTGAGTACACAAGTTCAACTCATGTTCAGCCCTATGTTACTCATTAGCACTAAAAGTGATTTTTCTTTATTGTGTATGAAACTTCAGAATGTTATCTTTCAAAAGAGACTAGGCTTATGCATGTGCTATAAGCATAAAGTATAAAGATAAGCTTTGCAAAAAAAAGTATGCAGTCCTCAAGTTCAAGTAAAACAAAATTGCCACTTTTCTGGGCGCATGTTATGTGGTTAAATTTGGGATATTGCAACAACTGCAGAACATTTTTAGTACACAAGTTCATGTTCAACTCAAGTTCAGATCTATATGCTACTCTATTTCATTAGCACTAAAAGTGATTTTCCTTTTTTGCATTGAAGAAACTTGAGAAGTTTGAATGGCTTTTATAAATGAAGTGTGTAAAACTGGCAGTTTTATTTAAAAATCTTGGAAACAGAGATAAACTAGACTCTTTATTGACATCGGTGGACGACGCCATGACAGAAAGTGTAAACAGCGAGCAAGGATTGTGGGAAATGTAGTAAACTGGCACGAGAAATGTAGGAAATTGGTACGCAGCGGTACGCTCGAAACCTCAAACGACTGCGGACATGCCGGTCCGGTCACAGTACGCCCGACTCTGTGGGAGCCTTAAAGGAACATGCAAAGGAACACGCCAACAAAAGAGAGAGACAAGAAGATAGATACCAGTTTCCTCTCTGTGCGTTCAGTAGAAAGCGCTCTGTCTGCACGTTAGCCTAGCTTAGCACAATGAATGGAAGTGGACAGTGCCGGTTAGCCTAGGCATTGTCCAACTAACACCTCTCCCAAAGGCTAACCGGCACCGTCCGCTTCCATTCATTGTGCTAAGCTAGGCTATCGTGCTAATGTCGGCATGTTCCTTTAAGGCTTCTCGAGCGTACACGCCTCTCTCGTCTGTGTTTACAGTTAACGTGGCGGGAGCGCAGGTGTATATACTGTATACTGACAAACGATTAGTCTTTCTTCTCCCGACAGCAGGCGCATGAACACGGTGAAACAATAAGGAACGCCGCGGCGACCTAGCATCAGACAACAGACGGCGGCGGCACGCGGCGCGCGGCGCATTAGAAGCATTATGCAAGGCTTTTAAGCACAAACTCGCTTTCTCTACGGAACTGGGGAGTGCGGCTGAGAGCTGAGGTGGGTAAGTGAGTAAGTGACTTCCAGCGCGGAAATGATATGCAATTGTAAGCACTCCTGGGCTCAGCTGATCGAATAGATAGGAAATATAATAGAATGTACCGCGATGGTGATGGAATGGAATACAATCCCGATAGCCGGGGGGGGGATTCCATTCTACTCCATTAAGAAAAGCTCTCGGCACTGTAGTGTCGAGGAACCCCCTGATAGAGGCAGACGCAGTTCGTTATTCGTGGCAGCGTGTGACCCTGGGAGAAAACTGTTTTTTTTTGTGATGGTATCATTGGA
This sequence comes from Notolepis coatsorum, assembly GCF_963971535.1. Classification (NCBI taxonomy): domain Eukaryota; kingdom Metazoa; phylum Chordata; class Actinopteri; order Aulopiformes; family Paralepididae; genus Notolepis; species Notolepis coatsorum. The sequence goes on from NW_028172087.1 coordinate 9,893, forward strand.
ATGGACGGCGGGGCCTTATGGAGTGTGATTGGGAGTGCGACTGACTGGCGGGAAGAGATGGTGGGTGGGTCGCGGGGAAAGGTGTCGTCGCGGTGATTGCGTTTTGATTGACAGCGGAGGAGGAGAGGCCCGGCCCCCGGTATCTGAACTGATTGGTCGCTCTGTGGCTCGGCGGACACTGGCGAAGTGCAGAGAGCCGGAGCCGACGCCCCCTTTATTTCGTCTCTGCTTCACTCTCTCTCCTCTCTCTCTCTCTCTCTCTCTCTCTCTCTGTCTCTCTCTCTGTCTCTCTCTCTCTGTCTCTCTCTCTCTGTCTCTCTCAGTCATTAGTCATTAGTCACTCTTAGTCATTCTCCCCTAGTTGCCAAATGTTTCTCCCCCCTCTATCTCTCTCTTCTCTTTCTTTCTCTCTCTCTCTCTCTCCTCAGACTCTCTTCTCTTTCCTTCTCTCTCTCTCTCTCTCTCTCTCTCTCTCTCTCTCTCTCTCTCTCTCTCGCTCTCTCTCCTCAGACTCTCCCCTTCTCTGTCTTAAGGCCTCTACATGCTACAGCAAATTCAAAGCAACTTCAACACAACATCGGCGCAATTTCAGCGCGCTTGTTGCAGACAGTCTTGTAGACTGTGTTTCGAGGACGTTGCGTACCTGTCTCCAAAATCTAATCTAAAGACCCGTTGCGTTGGTATTGCGTAGCAGTGATTGGTTGGTAGTGAATGGGGGCGGGGCTGTCTGTCACTTCTAGTGTTTTCCTGGCTCGAGACCAAAAGAAAACTTAACTGACAGGAGTTCGATAGCTAGTGTATTGTTTCATTACACTTGTTTAATTGTTTGTTTAAAATGAATCAAATGCAGGAACGTATTGCAGAGGAGGTCCGAAAGTACAAACATTTATATAATAGCGGGTCTAAAGACTACAAGGATAGCATTATGACGATGAATCCGTGGAAGGAGATTGGGGAAACAATGGGGATGGACTGGGTTGATGTGGCGATATAACTATATTACACTATATACAAGAACACAAGCGAAAACAAACATAAACAGGGCTATTATTATACTAACGATGTATGGTTGAGAAGGGAAATCCGTTTGTAATTGCTAGAGTGCGCACCTTCGGCTGCCCAAAGTATTCAGGCGGGCTGGGCGCGCTCGAGCCGCACATCCGGGGTACATTTTGTTGCATCATAGGCTGCGCGTTGATTTTGCAGAAGCATAAAGGTAATGTGTCTGCAACACCGTTGCTTTGTCGATGTTGTGTTGAAGTTGCTTTGAATTTGCTGTAGCATGTAGAGGCCTTTAGTCATTCTCCCCTAGTTGCCAAATGTTTCTCGCCTCTCTCTCTCTCTCTCTCTCTCTCTCTCTCTCTCTCTCTCTCTCTCTCTCTCTCTCTCTCTCTCTCTCTCTCTCTCTCTCTCTCTGCCCAACCCCACTTCTCTCATCTTCTTCTACCTTTCCTGTTAATTAAATCACTCTCTTTCCACTCAACTCTTCCTCCCATTTCCTGTCCCCCCTTCCCCCCCCCGCCCGCCCCCCTGTCTTCCATCTACCTTCCCGTACCTTTCATCTTCTCCCATCTCCCCCCCCTCCCTCTCCTCTACTCCTTGGACGTCTTCCTGTTCCTCCAGCTTCTTAAGGGAACGTTAAGTGAGATGATGAGAGCCCACCCCCGCCTCCCATCTTCTACCCGTTCCGCCTGCCAAACCCAGGAAGTGATAGTCTGTCTAATCGATGGCCCGTTCTCAAACCAAACTCCAATGTGACAGAAAGACAGACAGACAGAGAGTTGAGGTCAGAGGGCTCAGGACAGATGGGGGGGGGGTCGAGGGAAGGGGAGGGGTAGAGGGAAGGGGAGGGGAGGCGAAAAGGTGCGAGGAGAGATAGAGGAGAGTTATAGGAAAGGACAGCGAAGAGAGTGGAGAAAGAGAGGAGGGGAAGGAGAGGATGGGGAAGGAGAGGAGGGGAAGGAGAGGAGGGGGAGAAGGCACGGGGGAGGTTGGAGGGAGGGGCGGGGCGCGAGTGAGTGACATGGTCGGCAGAGAGATAACCGATGATGGAAGGAGGGAGGGAGACGGGTGAGAGAGACGGGAGGAGGAGAGGAGAGGAGCGGATCAATAGGGCGCTTGGCTGGAGCTTCATCTATAATGCAGAAGGGGCCACAGCAGAGAGTGAGTGTGTGTGTGTGTGTGTGTGTGTGTGGTGTGTGTGTGTGTGTGTGTGTGTGTGTGTGTGTGTGTGTGTGTGTGTGTGTGTGTGTGTGTGTGTGTGTGTGTGTGTGTGTGTGTGTGTGTGTGTGTGTGTGTCTGTGCTTGTATATGTGTACACACTGTTTGTTTGAAACTGCTTGTAAATGTGTGTTTTTAGTAATTGAGTGTGTGTGTGACTGTGTGTTGTTTATATGGTGTACAGGGCTTGTACTGTATGTAGTTGAGTGGTTGAGAACGTATTTGTTGTGTGCAGGTGGGTGTAGTAGTGTGTGTGTGTGTGTGTGTGTGTGTGTGTGTGTGTGTGTGTGTGTGTGTGTGTGTGTGTGTGTGTGTGTGTGTGTGTGTGTGTGTGTGTGTGTGTGTGTGTGTGTGTGTCTTACTCAGGGTTGCCATTGCCAATGCACTCCAGGTGGAACCTCTCCCCCTCCCTGGGCAGATTACTCTGAGGCTGGATATATACGTTTGGAGTGACTGCATGGGGGCAAGAGCACACAGTACAGTACAGTCATAAGATATCCCTTTATTGACCCCCTTGGGGACATGCAGGCATCATAGCAGCATGGGGGAGGGGGGGGGGGGGGTACAGGTAGTAGAAGACATGATACAGGTCATAGAATTATAGTACAGTGGAGAAGTAAAAAAAAAAAAAATACAAATAGGCTAAATGCTAAATATATGCTCTGATGAACGAATACACATAAGGTGCAATTATATAACATAATCTCATTCACACACATGAAATCCCATCCCATCCCAACATCCACTAACACGTCATTCCTATAGGCCTGTTCCCTGTTTACAAACATACCGTGTTCGAGCCAATCAGCGACACCAGCTGAGTCATGTGACTAAGTTGCCCCCTACCTGCGCGAGCTGCTGCGCAAAAAAAAAAAGTACAACAGGGCTCTATGGAGAAACCGTGACACTCTCCTGACTAAAAGTAGTTTCAAACGAAAAACGGCTGGATGTCATTTTGCCAAATCAGCATGGCTGTGAGTAGGCCTGCCACGATAACACATTTTGCTGGGCGATTAATTGCCCCCGAAAATATCGCGATAAGCGATATTATTGCGACCGGTTAGAGAAATTTTTTTTGAGACATTTATTTCCCCAAACTTTTATTTTGAAGCCCACCGCTCCGTCTTTTCCGGTGTTTTAGACTTTTCCCCGGCGCTGCACCTGGACCCTAGTCAGCAGCCCTCACTCATGCGATGTAAACCAGGGACTCGAATACGCATGTTGTTGTTGTTGTTGTAGGATATTGATGCCAAGAGCTATCTGTAGCTACTGCTGGATGGCGTTGGGACAACGCCTCAGTGAACTATTTAGTTTACTGCGACATTTCGTAGTGACTAGTTACCTAGCCAACGGAGGTATTATGCACTGGACTATTGCTGGAGGATTTGTTGATGTCGGGAGCTATCCGTAGCTAGCCGGCTGGATAACGTTACACAATGCCTCGTGTATTAAACTAAGTGAATAGTTGACTGGGTCATTTTGTAACGGTAGCTAACGTTATCTCACGAAGGTCCCACACTGACTAGACTAACGTCACGGTGAGGCAATAGCCTCTGTTTACATGCAGGCATTAGCAGCAGCAGCAGTGCTAACTAACGTTACATGGTTACAGAAACAGGTGGGGAGGGGTAGGAGCAGCAGCAGCAGTGCGCGGTGCGCGCTGCATGTCTGTGCTGAGACAGCGAGTGAGAACTCCGCTAAAGAATTGGATCATGATTTTCGGTTTTCACATGACTATTTGATAGCCCGTCACACGGCGCTCAGACGTCTCAGTGGGAGGCGCCAAACGTAAAAACTGAGCAGGAGCAACACTATTGAGTAATGTAGTTAAGCTATGTGGCGTTGCCCCACGGAGCTCCTGTGCTCTCTGCTCTGTAGTAAAGCCAGCGGCCCGCCTCCCAACACGGACAGTGACTGACAAGGGGCACTGGTTCCGCCTCATTAAAACAAACGCGCAAATAGCAATTAATCGCGCCCGTCAAAATCATTG
>NW_028172086.1:0-17500 GCF_963971535.1 Notolepis coatsorum
CCAGACCAGACCAGTCCAGACCAGACCAGACCAGACCAGACCAGACCGTCCAGACCAGACCAGACAGACAAGTCCAGACCAGACCAGACCAGACCAGTCCAGACCAGACCAGACCAGACAAGACTAGACCAGACCAGACCAGACAAGTCCAGACCAGACCAGACCTGACCAGACCAGACCAGTCCAGACCAGACCAGTCCAGACCAGACCAGACCAGACAAGTCCAGACCAGACCAGACCAGACCAGACCAGACCAGACCAGACCAGTCCAGACCAGACAAGACCTGACAAGTCCAGACCAGACCAGACCAGACAATTCCAGACCAGACCAGACCAGACCAGACCTGACCAGACCAGACCAGACCAGACCAGACCAGTCCAGACAGACCAGACCAGACCAGACCAGACCAGACCTGACCAGACCAGACCAGACCAGACTGACCAGACCAGACCAGTCCAGACCAGACCAGACCAGACCAGACCAGACCAGACCAGACCAGACCCTGACCAGACCAGACCAGACCAGACCTGACCAGACCAGACCAGACCAGACCAGACCAGACCAGACCAGACCAGACCAGACCAGACCAGTCCAGACCAGACCAGACCAGACCAGTCCAGACCAGACCAGACCAGACCTGACCAGTCCAGACCAGACCAGACCAGACCTGACCCAGACCAGACCTGACCAGTCCAGACCAGACCAGACTAGACTAGACCAGACCAGACCTGACCAGTCCAGACCAGACCAGACCTGACCAGACCAGACCAGACCAGACCAGACCAGACCAGCAACAGTAAGTTTGTGCGATGCACTAAAGAAGGAGCAGCAACATTGATCCATCAATGAATGGATAGAACATTTATGGACGGTATTAGAACCTAAATTAAATAAAATTAGAACCTAACGTCAACTCTGTCTCTATTGAAAATGAATTAAAGGGGCGCCAGGAAGGCGCACCACATAACTGCACTCGCAGTAACGCAGCCGTCCGGGTTCGACTGCGGCCCGGAGACCTGCTGCACATCTTCTCCCACATCTTCTCCCAACTCTCCTCTCTACCGGGTCTGTCCCAAACAAATAAAGCTGTAAAATGCCAAAAGAAATTATAAAAAAGAAAAATAATTCAAAACAGACATAGACGGACAGACACAGCGGATCAATGTCGCAGCTTAACATTAAAGATCAAACAGATATTGCGTGTCATTTTGTAAAATGTCCGGTGTCATCGGTAACACCGGTGTTGTCATGACTTTATTAATCTATTAATCATGGAAATTCCACATCACCGCGCAGCAACCCTAAAACACACACACGCACGCACGCACGCACGCACGCACGCACACACACACGCACACACACATCACACACACACACACACACACACACACACACACACACACACACACACACACACACACACACACACACACACACACACACACACACACACACACACACACCTACATCTCTGAAAATATACACATATACATACAAATCTCTATGAATTGTCTTCATATGAATATCTATGAAAATCAAATCAAGACAAGATCTCTTTGCCTGGAGCCTTTCCTTTCCCCTGGGTCAGGGCGCACAGCCAGTCCCCTGACCCCTGACCCCTACCAGACAGCCTGCTGCTAGCTGTGCTAGCCTGCCATAGAGGTTAAAACAACCACTATTATAATATGATGTGTTGTTGTCCTCAGCCTCAGTGAATATACTCACAGCTGCAGCGTGGGGCCTGTCTGTGCCAATAAGTCCTGTCTGTCCGCCATTCTCTTACAGGGGCCCCACGGCTCCTGTCCCCTATGCCATGCAACACCACACACAATTGCTGACACAATAAGACAAGGCCGTGCCACCCCCTTCCCCCCTTCCCCTGTGTCAGGCCTAAAGGCTGTGTACACACATGTTGTATAGGAGTGCATGCATGCAGACTCACTGGTACATGTGTGTGTGGGGGGGGGGGGGCACTTAACTTGAGCAAGACACTTAACCCCCTAACTGCTTCCCATGAGCAGGTCGGCACCTTGCATGGTTGCCTCCGCCGTCGGCTTGTGAATGTGTGAGTGAATGGGTGAATGTGAGGCATAAGTTGTTAAGCGCTTTGGATAAAGCGATATATAAATGCAGTCCATTTACCATTTATGTGTAAACTGTACATACAGTAGGTATAGATACGCATACTAGTGTATACTGTACATACAGTAGGTATAGACACACAGCAGAGTGTATACTGTACATACTGTATAGTAGGTATAGACACACATAATGCCCTGTCAAGGCTAACCGCAGTAACTCAAAAAAGTCAAAATGTAGTTATGAGTGAAATTGAACTTGTCAATAAAGTTGTTATCTTGTGACCAAGTTTCAGATGTTAATGTCGCTCAGTTTTGGAGATATGGGGTTTTAAAAACTGCAGTAACTACAAATCACACTCAAACCCAGGCAGACCGCAGTAACTTCCAACTGAGAAAAATGGCTTTAAAGTTTTTTGACTTGCCATCCAAAATGTGTTATAGGTAGATAGTACCCAGATTTAACATGTATTAATGAAGTAATCTTAGGCATACAAAAATATGACGTAATTATTTTAATTAACCCCAAAAAAGCAGATACTGCCACTCTGCTGCACAATTTCCTTAAATAATTATACAGGTAATGTACAGGCAAAGTGCAGTAACTTCAAATACAATGTTGTTTTCCCTCCAGCTTTCATAACTTAACCTAGCCATTTTGAAAATGAAATTTAACACTTGAATATATTGGAATGATGATGATCCAAATAAAATGGCTAGGTTAAGTTATGAAAGCTGGAGGGAAAACAACATTGTATTTAAAGTTACTGCACTTTGCCTGAACATTACCTGTATAATTATTTAAGGAAATCGTGCAGCAGAGTGCAGTATCTGCTTTTTTGGGGTTAATTAAATAATTACGTCATATTTTTGTATGCCTAAAGATTACTTCATTAATACATGTTAAATCTGGGTACTATCATCTATCTACCTATAACACATTTGGATGGCAAGTCAAAAAACTTTAAAGCCATTTTTCTCAGTTTCACTGTTTGGAAGTTACTGCGGTCTGCCTTGACAGGGCAGCATAATAGTGTATACTGTACATACAGTAGGTATAGACACACATAATAGTGTATACTGTACATACAGTAGGTATATACACACATAATAGTGTATACTGTACATACAGTAGGTATAGACACACAGCAGAGTGTAAACTGTATAGTAGGTACTAGGTATAGACACACAGAAGCGTGTTTGTACATAAACACATATGCCCACACAGACATTAATGCACACACATGCACGGACACATAGACTATCTACCATCACACACATGTATATATACACACATGGGTGGATAATATAATAGTAAATGCGTTATTTTAGACATTTTGTCGTCTCTACAACCCCCCCCCCACACACACACACACACGCACGCATGCACGCACACACACGCACGCACGCACACACACACACACACACACACACACACACACACACACACACACACACACACACACACACACACACACACACACACACACACACACACACACACACACACACACAGTGTCTGGGGTGTCTGGGGGTCCAGGGTCCCAGGCATCTCATCAGGCAGGCTAAAGCGTTGGCCCCTCTGGGCCCTCTCTGTCAGGCTTCTCTCAGGGCTCCAATAAGCCTCTCTGCAGACAGTGGTTCCTCCGGCACATCATCAGTCTTGCAGAGCGAGACTCCTCCACCAGGGCCCCGGGAGCAGCGCGGTCATAAAGAACCAGACCGGGGCTGCCGGGGCCCAGAGATGGTCTGGAGTGGACTGAATGGATGGATGGGTGGAGGGAAGGAGGAAGGGAAGGAGGAAGGAAGGAGGAGGTTTCTTTTACCCCTAGGGAATGTTCTTCTTTAAGTTTGTGACGACCCATACTTGAATTGACTGACAGAGAATTATTTTGATGACGATGACGATGGTGACAATGTTGATGATGATGATGATGATGTTGATGATGATGAATCGAAGAGAGATGTGTGATTAAAAAAACACAACATTATGTTCCACAATGAATTTAGTTTACCATCACTCATTTTACACATCATCTGTCATCCGTTCTCACAACGGCACCATGTCCCTCAGAACATGTGACCTGGTGAAATGGAACAGAGCAGGTTAGAAAGGCGATGATGGGGAGAAAACGGTTCCGCGCCCAGATGGATGTCCCACAAGGTCGGGGCCGATCCGTCCGGCTCAGGCTCCGGTTGGCTCGTGTGAAATCAGCAATTGAGCTATTGACACCGAGCATCCGTCACTCCTGGTCCTTATCTCATCTTGTAGGGATGTGGAGGGCAGAGCACACAGAGCAGCTCCTCTGACCCTGTGTACGAGTGTGTGTGTGTGTGTGTGTGTGTGTGTGTGTGTGTGTGTGTGTGTGTGTGTGTGTGTGTGTGTGTGTGTGTGTGTGTGTGCATGCATGTGTGTGTGTGTGTGTGCGTGTGTTTGCGCGTGAGGTGGAGCTGTCGGGTGAGTGATGAGACCGGGGGTGTAATCCCACCAACATCTGTTTCTAATCTGCAACATGAAAAAGACACAGTTTTGACCCCATCCTTGCACCCCCACCCTCACTCCAACCCTCCACCCTCCACCCTCTGCCCGATGCTGCTATGTTCCCACCTCTCGCTCTCTCTCTCTCTCTCTCTCTCTCTCTCTCTCTCTCTCTCTCTCTCTCTCTCTCTTCTCTCTTCTCTCTCTCTCTCTCTCTCTCTCTCTCACTCTCTCTCTCTCTCTCTCTCTCTCTCTCTCTCTGTCTCTCTCTCTCTCTCTCTCTCTCTCTCTCTCTCTCTCTCTCTCTCTCTCTCTCTCTCTCTCTCTCTCTCTCTCTCTCTCTCTCTCTCTCTCTCTCTCTCTCTCTCTCTCTCCCTCCCTCCTCTCATAGAGAAACACAAGGAGACAAACTCAAACAGTGTATCAAGTTCCGAGAGCTTTTCCACCCGCACTCCACAATCAAGCCTGCGTACAGAGAGAGAGAGAGTGATAGAGATAGAGAGAGAGAGAGAGAGAGAGAGAGAGAGAGCAGAAGATACAAAAGGGGGAGAGTTTTGCGCCCTGTGCGGCCCAGCAGGGTTTCTGCCCTGTACAGGTCAAAGGGTATCGGTCACTCACCCCTAGCAAGTGTGACGATGGCGTGTTTTGGTGGAAAAGGAGGATTTGGCTGGAAGCAGACACTGTGACTGTATATTCAGAGCTCCTCCATTCACAGACAGAGAGAACACGCATATATCCAGAATTGGCCTATAGGCTACTGACAGGTTGCAGGCAGAATCAACATAAAGGAATTGACGCCTGCACACTGTGTTTACGAATGCTTTTAGTTAGTTATTGTTTACACAAGTCAGCCATTCCTACAGTAAAGTTATCCCAACAGAGTTTTCTTGTAAATAGCTCACGTTTGTTTTCTATTCACATTTCCACCCAAATAGACAGAGTTTTCTATTGTTGTTCTGTAGTCTACACGCCTAACACATTTCCTACCTGATATAACCTTTGCAAAGTCCATATTCACTGTTTTCTTTGCTCTCGCAATGTTTATATCCCATCTGCGTTAAGTTTCACTTTTGGCTTTGGCGAATTTGTAATGAGTCTGACCTCCTCTGATAGCTTGTTCGATTTTAAGAACGATCGTAGGCTATAGACCAATCCATTTGAAGCACAAGGTCATGTTTAAACGCCTCCGGTGCCCTCTTTTTTGTGGGACTCCTTTTCTGTGCACTACAGTGCCATTTTCAAAAACTCCATTGCATACCTTTAACATCTTAGGTATTTACTGTATGCAGACATTCTTATCCAGAGTGACCTACATCAACAGTGGATTGATTCATTCTTGTATTACAAACATATACTGTAGCAAGGAGCCAAAATGAGGAGTACTGTGTGGGGACAAATGAACAGTGACCTGTAAATAGCTTACAGAATAAGAAACTGAAAATAAAAGTGGCCTATTTGACTATAAAGGAAGGAATCTCTGTGTGTGTGTCTGTCTGTCACATATCTCAAGGTTCCGTTGTCGAATATGGTCCCATCTGGTCAGATGGTGGTGCTATAATGTGTGTCCATCCTATCCTTCACATTATCTCGCTAACCCTTCATCCGATCGGCTTCACACTCAGTTCCGAATGGCCACACGCTCCGACAATGCTGCAAGAAGCAATACCGGGGAGCCAAGCAATATGCCTGTTCCTATGGGAACCCATTCTGAAACGGGCACACGCTCTGAATGGCCACGCCCCGAACGGGCACTGCACTAGTACAATTCCCAGAATTTAGGGAATGAGATGATGAAAGTGTGTCTGACTCTTAACCACCAAATCTATACTATAACGTATGCCAGTTATTGTACAGACCCTCACATGCACCTTGTGTATACTGTTTACTTTTACTCATATATATTCAGATTACATTTTATTGCCTATATTTATATATTTCTTCTGTTACCCTGCCCATACCTGTACATCCTCTCCCCCATGCTGCTACAACGCCCGGATTTCCCCAAAGGGATCAATAAAGGAATATCTTATCTTAAGTGAGAAGTGATGAAAACGTTGTTCTAGCGTGTTAATGCTAATCATATAATCAGTGATGAAACTTGGGATGATAAATTGTCTGAGCCTGTGTGTATGTGTGTATATGAGTGTGTATGTATGTGTGTGTATGTGTGTGTGAGTGTGCCAGTGGGTTATGAAAACAATGTCCACTTCTTGGTTACATCATTCCATCTCCGAGCTCAAAGATTGTTTTGAAACGATCAGACGAGAAAGAGAGGGAGAGAGAGAGAGAGTGAGAGACTTTCCAACAGACAGACAGAGATCCCCTTCCCCAGGGTAAAGTATTTATTCAGGAGTAATTGAGATCATTGGTTAGACTCTAGGGGTTCTCAAACTTTTTTATACCGCGACGGGCGCGACCCCATTTTATTTAGGATTTTCTTTGGGGACCCCACCCTTAATGTATTGCGTAATTTCAACGTGGAATTAAGGAATATCAAAATAAAAGCACACGTTGTTGAACTTGATCATGCATATTTATTAGAAAATGTTATTACAGCACTATGTTATCAATACATATTTATAAAACGAGGCATATTTAGCCAGAATATGTTGCCAGAAATGTCTTTATTATATAAAAAAAAAAAAAAAAAAAATTTACTTGCCAATGCGCTGTCACCTACCTGTCACCTACCCACGACCCCAATTTGGATCACGCCCCGTAGTTTGAGAACCACTGGGTTAGAGGCATAGGCCAGGGCCCTCATTTATCAATGGTGCGTACGCACAGATATGTGCGTAAACCGTGCGTACGATCATTTCTAAGTGTGGGATTTATCTATTTGAACGTGTGCTTGAGATTGTGCGTATATCTACGCACAGCTCAGACCATGCGTACATGGTGCCAAGTGGTAGAATAAGAAAACTGCAACGCGTAAATAAGCTTTCGTGCATTAGTTTCAACACTGACGTGTTCGGTATGACCTGTAATTCATTATAGTTAATTGTAAAATAGCGACATTAGTGTAATTATTGTCAAACCCTATAAATAGAATAGAATAGAATAGAAATACTTTTATTATCCCGAGGGAAATTTGACACTGCAAATCGCTCAACATTAAACATTTAGACAGAACAAGTCACAAATAAGAATAACAAAACAAAGTGCCTAAGAATATGAATAGAATAAAATAGAATAGAATAAAAATCGAATAAAATATACAGTAAATAAATAGGTGTAATATTGCACAGTGCTGTTTCAAAAATAAGAGTCCAGGAAGATGGTAACTGTCACTCTGTGCTCAGTGATGCAGTGAGGCACAGTGATGCATTGTATAGTCTGATGGCTGTCGGAATGAAGGACTTCCTGTGCCATTCAGTGCTGCATTTAGGTAGTGTGAGCCTAGCACTGAACATGCTCCTCCTGTCAGCCAAGTCTGTGTATAGTGGGTGGGAGGGGTTTTCCCTGATGGTCTGAAGCTTAGCAAGGCTCCTCCTCTCCGCCACCCTTGCTAGAGTCCAGTTCCACCCCAACCACGCTACTGGCCTTCCTGACCAGCTTATCCAGCCTGTTGGTGTCCCCTGCTCAAATGGTCATAGCATTTGGAATACGTTTTTCCGAATGAATGCATCATGGTTTATCATTGCATTTGGCTGATAAGTCATTGCCAGTGGCCGGGAGGAACGCACGACCTAGGCCTAATTGTATTTAATTAAATTGTAATGTTATTACTGGGGTATCTGTAATTAAAATATCACTTAAATGCAGGGGATCGGGCTACTGAAGCCATGGCTGATGACTCCTCTGATCAACCCCAACAGGGGTGCATCTACACTTGCGCACAAGAGTCACTGTGGAGCGTGCAATTTGCTTTTTTTCAGGGCAAGTCATATATTCTTATTTTAACCTCCACTGTATATTTTTATTTAATATCGTTAGCGTTTTAAGGGAACTATATTATTTTTAACATCTTTTCTATTGCCAGTTTGCTTTTACGTAATATCAATGCTGTTTTCAATTCATTAAATAAAACTTTTTGCAAGGGTTGACTGACTGTCATACAAATAATCAACCATCTACATATTTGAACTTTTCAGTGCACGTTTTTATTTACATTGTGACAACAGCCTATTTGTGAGCTCCCTCACAGATGTGATGGGAGTTCAAGTTCAAGTTTTTATTGATCACATAGGCAGGCTACACATGGCGTAGGCTACATGGCAGTGAGATTCATTGTTCTTGTATGCTCTCGTATTATTGTTATAGGCTATTGTCAAGAAAGGAAGTACATAATGTTCAATCGTGGCTTTAATTCGTAGCCGAGAAGCAGTCTTATAGCAGCTTCATTAATCCCGATCCGTCTCAGCCACAACATAACTGAGACCGGCTATGGAAAAAAATCACAAATAGACTACTATAAATAAAATAGCCTATAACATTATAAAGTATGGGCTATAGCAGGGGTTCCCAACCTTTCTTCCCCAGGCCAAAGCCCCACGATTCCTTGGATATGATATAGGTACTGGTCCGTCAGCGAGGAGATAGCCCACAGCGGATAGCCATTTGAGAATAGGCTATTCTGGCCAAACGAGGGTCTATAGCCTATAAATATTATTTAATGTTTTCATAAGCGTAAAGATACAAGGACAACAGTTAGATTAATGATCAAGTTAGTGTATGCAGGCTTCGCAGGGCTCCGTTATGCGCAATTTACTGTTGCATATTATGCTATTATATATGCTGGCTCCCCATTGCTGCATGTATCTGCTTCAAGGCCCTCGACCTAGCATACCGTGCGGCAAAGGGAACCGCTCCCGCCTACCTCCGGTCAATGGTCTCTAACTACACACCCTCAAGACCCCTACGCTCTGTATCTTCTGGCCGCCTCAGACCTACTCCTATCCAAGCTCCGGGAGGGTCATCAAAGAGAAGCCGCCTATTCTCAGTCCTTGCCCCACAATGGTGGAATGAACTACCCACCCCAGTTAGGACAGCCGAATCCCGTCCAATCTTTAGACGTCGACTAAAGACGCACTTCTTCAACCATTATCTGAAATAATGATTTTAAATTTTTTTTTAATAATAATAAATAAAAAAAAATCGAACCCTAACTAACCGTACTGTCATGCACTTGTCCTAATAAACTAACCTATACTGTAACACGCAACACTTTGATGAACATTGTTACCCTTCCTGATGACTTGTCGTACAGAACTTGTAAGTCGCTTTTGTGAGGTTTTGTCCGCTGCTCACCAACTTTCTCTGTTTTCTTTAAGCCTACTGTTAGAAATTCCCTTCTCACTCACTCTCTCTAGCCCCCACCCTCTCGTTCTTTACTCTCGTTTACTCTCAGTGGCCACACCTGGACTATTATCAATTACCTCTCGCACCTGTGGTGGCAGGCTAATTAGTTCCCCTGTGGGCTTTAAATACCAGGGCTCTTCCCCTCGTTTCGGCGTGGGGTCGTGTGTTATTCATGCTGAGTCATATTCTCTAACATCTAGACTCTTTCGGGAGATCCTCTGGTCTACCAATGCTGTATATGGATTTCTCCAGCCTTGAGATGTTTTGCTCCAGCCTTCGTCTGCTGTCGCCGTAGCCTGTGGAGGAGACTGTTCTGCGCTCCCTGTACTTCCACGGGAGGCACCCCAGCGCTCCACTGCAGATCCCAGCGCAGCTGTTCGTCCTGACGCACATCTAGACCAACGCGCATCTCCCGGACCCTCGGGCTTGGCACGCTCTCCAGTCACCAGCGCGCAACGCGCATCTGCAAGGGCTTGGCACGCTCTCCAGTCACCAGCGCGCAACGCGCATCTTCAAGGGCTTGGCACGCTCTCCAGTCTCCAGCGCGCAACGCGCATCTTCCAAGGATCCTCGTGCTTGGCACGCTCTCCAGTCACCAGCGCGCAACGCGCATCTGCAAGGGCTTGGCACGCTCTCCAGTCACCAGCGCGCAACGCGCATCTTCAAGGGCTTGGCACGCTCTCCAGCCTCCAACGCGCATTTTCCAAAGATCCTCGTGCTTGGCACACTCCTCCTCGCAGACGCACCCCGATGCGTCTCTCGGTTCCGACGCGCACACCAAGGTGTGGCGCGCCACTCTGTTCCTCGGCTCCGACAGCGGCTACCCGGTGGACGACACCCTCGCCACCGCCACTGTTCCAGCACTCTGTTCCTCGGCTCCGACAGCGGCTACCCGGTGGACGACACCCTCGCCACCGCCACTGTTCCAGCACTCTGTTCCTCGGCTCCGACAGTCGGCTACCCGGTGGACGACACCCTCGCCACCGCCACTGTTCCAGCACTCTGTTCCTCGGCTCCGACAGCGGCTACCCGGTGGACGACACCCTCGCCACCGCCACTGTTCCAGCACTCTGTTCCTCGGCTCCGACAGTCGGCTACCCGGTGGACGACACCCTCGCCACCGCCACTGTTCCAGCACTCTGTCCCTCGGCTCGGACAGCCAGCCACCCGGTGGCGATGCCCTCGCCCCGCTGCTGTCCCTGTACCATTACGCATACGCCTGGGTGAGTTTTGATTGTGATGTCACTCACCCAGCGTAATGCCTCTTGCCCCCGTTCCCGCTGCTGTTTCCTGTACCATTACGCATACGCCTGGGTGAGTTTTGATTGTGATGTCACTCACCCAGCGTAATGCCTCTTGCCCCCGTTCCCGCTGCTGTTTCCTGTACCATTACGCATACGCCTGGGTGAGTTTTGATTGTGATGTCACTCACCCAGCGTAATGCCTCTTGCCCCCGTTCCCGCTGCTGTTTCCTGTACCATTACGCATACGCCTGGGTGAGTTTTGATTGTGATGTCACTCACCCAGCGTAATGCCTCTTGCCCCCGTTCCCGCTGCTGTTTCCTGTACCATTACGCATACGCCTGGGTGAGTTTTGATTGTGATGTCACTCACCCAGCGTAATGCCTCTTGCCCCCGTCTCGCTGCTGTTCCTGTACCATTACGCATACGCCTGGGTGAGTTTTGATTGTGATGTCACTCACCCAGCGTATTGCCTCCTTTAGTTCTCACTTAGTTAGTAGTTTGGACATTTCATCTCCCACTCTGTTTTTGTTCTCACTTAGATAGTATTTTTGGACATTACATCTCCCCCTGTGTGTTTGTCACACGAAGATATTATTACTTTGTTACTTTGATTATTTGGACTGTTCTGCATCTGCTCTGTTTGTTCCCTTTTGAATATTAACCCTCTCCTCTGTTCTGCAGAGCGGCCCAGATGTTTTTCCCACCAGTCCCCAGTTCCTCCCTGTCCCCAGCCCGCCTCCGCGGGTCTCTGTCCCCAGTTCCTCCCTGTTCCCCAGCCCGCCTCCGCGGGCCTCAGTCCCCTCTGTCCCTAGTTCTCCCCTTTCTAGTTCCACCTAGTTCCTGGTCCCAAGTTCTCCCCTTCTAGTTCCACCTAGTTCCTTGTCCCTAGTTCTCCTAGTCCCCAGTTCTCCTGTTCCCTAGCTCTCCTTGTCCCGACTTCTCCTAGTCTCTAGTTCCTCTGTTCCTTAACCTTCCCCTAGCGTTCCTTTAATGTTTCCCCTAGCGTTCATTGACCTTCCCTTAGTGTTCCCTTTTCCTGCCCGCCTCTTAAAGGCACCTAGTTTTTCCCCTCTTGTTATATTCCTGTATTTGTGTTCTCCCTTAAAGGGACAGTGCCCTTTTTCCCTGTCTCTCAATAAATATCTGTTTCTTGGCAAACCATCATACCTGTCTTGTGTTGTGCGATTGGGGTCGGTTACAAACCATAACAGTACGACCCCACCAAATCGACGACCCCAGCCAGCACAGACGGTGTATGTTGAGTTTTCCTTTTTTTTCTTGTTCCCTCTAGCTCCCCTCTAGCTTCCTTGTTAGCCTGTTAGCTCCCCTGTTAGCTTGTTGGTCTCCCCGGTTAGCTCCCCTGTTAGCCTGTTGACTCCCCCTTTTGCTTCCCGTTTAGCCCTGTTTGACCCCCCTGTAGCTAGCCATGCCCTGGCAGCTAACCCAGTCCCTCAGCAGAGCCCCTGTCTGCTAGCTTAGCCCCGAGCCTCTATGTTAATGCAGCCTTGCAGCTGACATAGGCCCTGTAGCTAGCCAGGCCCAAGCAGCTAACCCGGTCCCTCTGCATGGCCTCCACTTTTTTGTGTACCATCCCCACTGCTAGGACTGCCCTTTCAGCTAGCAAGGTCAGTTTCTCTCCCCACTGCTAGGACTGCCCTTTCAGCTAGCAAGGTCAGCTTATCTCCCACTGCTAGGACTGCCTTTTCAGCTAGCAAGGTCAGTTTATCTCACGCTGCTAGGACTGCCCTTCAGCTAGCAAGGTCAGTATTCCCACTGCTAGGACTGCCCCTTCAGCTAGCATGTTCAGTTTCTCTCACACAGCTAGGACTGTCCTTCCAGCTAGCTTGTTCTCTCATGCTGGTCCAGCCCTGTCTGCCAGCCTAGCTCCGGCAGCTAGCGCAGCCTCTATGTTAGTGTAACAGTACAGCTAGCATAGGCCCTGTAGCTATCAGTGCCCTGGCAGCTACCCTTTCCCTCTGCTAGCCTGGCTCCGGCAGCTTGCGCAGCCTCTATGTTGATGTAGCAGTACAGCTAGCATAGGCCCTGTAGCTATCAGTGCCCTGGCAGCTAACCTTCCCTCTGCTAGCCCTTTTCCCGGTGCTCCTCTTGGTTACCCCTCAGCTCCTCTAGTTGCCCCTCAGCTCCTATGGTTACCCCTTAGCTACCCTGCTTGCCCCTCAGTTCCTCTAGACCAGTTTCTCTAGACCAGTTCTCTAGGCCAGTTCTCTAAACCAGTTCTCTAGACCGGTTCTCTAGGCCAGTTCTCTTGGCCAGTTCTCTAGGCTAGTTCTCTGGACCCAGTTCCTCCTGACCCGGTTCCTCTAGGCCCGGTTTCCTCTAGGCCAGTTCCTCCTGTTGCCCCTCTGCTACCCTAGTTACCCCTCGGCGACCCTGTTTCTTTTGCTAGCCCCACTCTTGTGGTGGCTTCCCCTGCTGGCTTGGCCAGTACCTTTTGTTTTTGTCTTGTTTTGCCCCCTGCCACTCTGTCTGTATTTGTTTTGGGTCGCCAGGTGGCTCCCGTTGAGGGGGGGGTACTGTGAGGTTTTGTCCGCTGCTCACCAACTTTCTCTGTTTTCTTTAAGCCTACTGTTAGAAATTCCCTTCTCACTCACTCTCTCTAGCCCCCACCCTCTCGTTCTTTACTCTCGTTTACTCTCAGTGGCCACACCTGGACTATTATCAATTACCTCTCGCACCTGTGGTGGCAGGCTAATTAGTTCCCCTGTGGGCTTTAAATACCAGGGCTCTTCCCCTCGTTTCGGCGTGGGGTCGTGTGTTATTCATGCTGAGTCATATTCTCTAACATCTAGACTCTTTCGGGAGATCCTCTGGTCTACCAATGCTGTATATGGATTTCTCCAGCCTTGAGATGTTTTGCTCCAGCCTTCGTCTGCTGTCGCCGTAGCCTGTGGAGGAGACTGTTCTGCGCTCCCTGTACTTCCACGGGAGGCACCCCAGCGCTCCACTGCAGATCCCAGCGCAGCTGTTCGTCCTGACGCACATCTAGACCAACGCGCATCTCCCGGACCCTCGGGCTTGGCACGCTCTCCAGTCACCAGCGCGCAACGCGCATCTGCAAGGGCTTGGCACGCTCTCCAGTCACCAGCGCGCAACGCGCATCTTCAAGGGCTTGGCACGCTCTCCAGTCTCCAGCGCGCAACGCGCATCTTCCAAGGATCCTCGTGCTTGGCACGCTCTCCAGTCACCAGCGCGCAACGCGCATCTGCAAGGGCTTGGCACGCTCTCCAGTCACCAGCGCGCAACGCGCATCTTCAAGGGCTTGGCACGCTCTCCAGCCTCCAACGCGCATTTTCCAAAGATCCTCGTGCTTGGCACACTCCTCCTCGCAGACGCACCCCGATGCGTCTCTCGGTTCCGACGCGCACACCAAGGTGTGGCGCGCCACTCTGTTCCTCGGCTCCGACAGCGGCTACCCGGTGGACGACACCCTCGCCACCGCCACTGTTCCAGCACTCTGTTCCTCGGCTCCGACAGCGGCTACCCGGTGGACGACACCCTCGCCACCGCCACTGTTCCAGCACTCTGTTCCTCGGCTCCGACAGTCGGCTACCCGGTGGACGACACCCTCGCCACCGCCACTGTTCCAGCACTCTGTTCCTCGGCTCCGACAGCGGCTACCCGGTGGACGACACCCTCGCCACCGCCACTGTTCCAGCACTCTGTTCCTCGGCTCCGACAGTCGGCTACCCGGTGGACGACACCCTCGCCACCGCCACTGTTCCAGCACTCTGTCCCTCGGCTCGGACAGCCAGCCACCCGGTGGCGATGCCCTCGCCCCGCTGCTGTCCCTGTACCATTACGCATACGCCTGGGTGAGTTTTGATTGTGATGTCACTCACCCAGCGTAATGCCTCTTGCCCCCGTTCCCGCTGCTGTTTCCTGTACCATTACGCATACGCCTGGGTGAGTTTTGATTGTGATGTCACTCACCCAGCGTAATGCCTCTTGCCCCCGTTCCCGCTGCTGTTTCCTGTACCATTACGCATACGCCTGGGTGAGTTTTGATTGTGATGTCACTCACCCAGCGTAATGCCTCTTGCCCCCGTTCCCGCTGCTGTTTCATGTACCATTACGCATACGCCTGGGTGAGTTTTGATTGTGATGTCACTCACCCAGCGTAATGCCTCTTGCCCCCGTTCCCGCTGCTGTTTCCTGTACCATTACGCATACGCCTGGGTGAGTTTTGATTGTGATGTCACTCACCCAGCGTAATGCCTCTTGCCCCCGTCTCGCTGCTGTTCCTGTACCATTACGCATACGCCTGGGTGAGTTTTGATTGTGATGTCACTCACCCAGCGTATTGCCTCCTTTAGTTCTCACTTAGTTAGTAGTTTGGACATTTCATCTCCCACTCTGTTTTTGTTCTCACTTAGATAGTATTTTTGGACATTACATCTCCCCCTGTGTGTTTGTCACACGAAGATATTATTACTTTGTTACTTTGATTATTTGGACTGTTCTGCATCTGCTCTGTTTGTTCCCTTTTGAATATTAACCCTCTCCTCTGTTCTGCAGAGCGGCCCAGATGTTTTTCCCACCAGTCCCCAGTTCCTCCCTGTCCCCAGCCCGCCTCCGCGGGTCTCTGTCCCCAGTTCCTCCCTGTTCCCCAGCCCGCCTCCGCGGGCCTCAGTCCCCTCTGTCCCTAGTTCTCCCCTTTCTAGTTCCACCTAGTTCCTGGTCCCAAGTTCTCCCCTTCTAGTTCCACCTAGTTCCTTGTCCCTAGTTCTCCTAGTCCCCAGTTCTCCTGTTCCCTAGCTCTCCTTGTCCCGACTTCTCCTAGTCTCTAGTTCCTCTGTTCCTTAACCTTCCCCTAGCGTTCCTTTAATGTTTCCCCTAGCGTTCATTGACCTTCCCTTAGTGTTCCCTTTTCCTGCCCGCCTCTTAAAGGCACCTAGTTTTTCCCCTCTTGTTATATTCCTGTATTTGTGTTCTCCCTTAAAGGGACAGTGCCCTTTTTCCCTGTCTCTCAATAAATATCTGTTTCTTGGCAAACCATCATACCTGTCTTGTGTTGTGCGATTGGGGTCGGTTACAAACCATAACAGCTTTGGATAAAAGCGTCAGCTAAATGACTAAATGTAAATGTAAATATATAATTTATATAGGCTACCTAATACCGACATCAAAATAGATTGTATGCCTCTACAAAGCATATTATACCAGGTAGTCAATTGACGGAAAATCGGTCCCGACTTGGAATCAAATTGACGAACTTTAATCCCTGGGTATTAATCGAGAACGAAACGAAAAAAAGGCATTCTTATTCCAGCATGGTTATTAATGACACCAACGCCAAACAGTGGTTAATGATCTGTATTAGTAATTTGCGCTGCCCAGGCAGCAATGGTCTTTAGGAAGTCGTTGATATCCGACATCACCGTGTACAAGTCCGTCAGCCTGTCGCGTATTTCTCCGCATTTGCTCGTCTTAGTCCATTTTTCCACATTTCATGGGGGTGTTTCATTACCATATATGATTCAATACGGGCGGTTCTGTATGCAAATACTTAAAATCGTGCACGAGCGAGGAGCATAGAACAAGTGGCATTTATCAACACGGAGTACTTGCCGGTGTGCGTAGGACCTGTGTACGCACGTTTGATAAATCCCGATTTGTCTGTGTGTAGAGACATTCTAAATTCTGCCCTAAGGATGAAAATAGAACACTTTCTACGCATTATTGATAAATGAGGGCCCAGGCCTTTGAGTGGACGAGGTTGAATGGACGAGGTAGGAGAAGGACCTATGGGCCGATTGAAACACGGCTGCAATTTGTTTGAACTGGCTAGGAAATAAGCATGGGTTAGAGTTTAGCAGTTGTAAAACTGTAGGTTTAGTAACCTTTTATCTGTCTCTCTTTCTGTCTGTCTGTCTGTCTGTCTGTCTGTCTGTATGTCTGTCTGTCTGTCTGTCTGTCTGTCTGTCTGTCTGTCTGTCTGTCTGTCTGTCTGTCTGTCTGTCTGTCTGTCTGTCTGTCTGTCTCTCTCTCTCTCTCTCTCTCTCTCTCTCTCTCTCTCTCTCTCTCTCTCTCTCTCCTCTCTCTCTCTCTCTCTCCATGTCTGTCTCTCCCTGTGTATGTATCTCTCTTTACGTCTCTCTCCTCTCAGCAGTACCATCAGTCATGGAAATAGACATTTTCTTCCCTTTATTTGACTTCCTCGTCACAAACACACACACACACACACACACACACAAACACACACACACACACACACACACACACACACACACACACACACACACACACACACACACACACACACACACACACACACACACACACACACACACACACACACACACACACACACACCTTGACCCATCAGTGTCCCTAGGGGTGTTCAGTTCCAGGCCAGACCAGACCAGGCTAGCTGTG
>NW_028172086.1:22500-45000 GCF_963971535.1 Notolepis coatsorum
AAGACGTCCTCCTCCTCTAGAAGACCTGTCTCAGGTCATAGTGGTGAAGACGTCCATCTCTAGAAGACCTGTCTCAGGTCATAGTGGTGAAGACGTCCTCCTCCTCTAGAAGACCTGTCTCAGGTCATAGTGGTGAAGACGTCCTCCTCTAGAAGACCTGTCTCAGATCATAGTGGTGAAGACGTCCTGCTCTAGAAGACCTGTCTCAGGTCATAGTGGTGAAGACGTCCTCCTCCTCTAGAAGACCTGTCTCAGGTCATAGTGGTGAAGACGTCCTCCTCTAGAAGACCTGTCTCAGGTCATAGTGGTGAAGACGTCCTCCTCCTCTAGAAGACCTGTCTCAGGTCATAGTGGTGAAGATGTCCTCCTCCTCTAGAAGACCTGTCTCAGGTCATAGTGGTGAAGACGTCCTCCTCTAGAAGACCTGTCTCAGGTCATAGTGGTGAAGACGTCCTCCTCTAGAAGACCTGTCTCAGGTCATAGTGGTGAAGATGTCCTCCTCCTCTAGAAGACCTGTCTCAGGTCATAGTGGTGAAGACGTCCTCCTCTAGAAGACCTGTCTCAGGTCATAGTGGTGAAGACGTGCTCCTCTAGAAGACCTGTCTCAGGTCATAGTGGTGAAGACGTCCTCCTCTAGAAGACCTGTCTCAGGTCATAGTGGTGAAGACGTCCTCCTCCTCTGGAAGACCTGTCTCAGGTCATAGTGGTGAAGACGTCCTCCTCTAGAAGACCTGTCTCAGGTCATAGTGGTGAAGACGTCCTCTAGAAGACCTGTCTCAGGTCATAGTGGTGAAGACGTCCTCCTCTAGAAGACCTGTCTCAGGTCATAGTGGTGAAGACGTCCTCCTCTAGAAGACCTGTCTCAGGTCATAGTGTTGAAGACGTCCTCCTCCTCTAGAAGACCTGTCTCAGGTCATAGTGGTGAAGACGTCCTCCTCTAGAAGACCTGTCTCAGGTCATAGTGGTGAAGACGTCCTCCTCTAGAAGACCTGTCTCAGGTCATAGTGGTGAAGACGTCCTCCTCTAGAAGACCTGTCTCAGGTCATAGTGGTGAAGACGTCCTCCTCCTCTAGAAGACCTGTCTCAGGTCATAGTGGTGAAGACGTCCTCCTCTAGAAGACCTGTCTCAGGTCATAGTGGTGAAGACGTCCTCCTCTAGAAGACCTGTCTCAGGTCATAGTGGTGAAGACGTCCTCCTCTAGAAGACCTGTCTCAGGTCATAGTGGTGAAGACGTCCTCCTCTAGAAGACCTGTCTCAGGTCATAGTGGTGAAGACGTCCTCCTCTAGAAGACCTGTCTCAGGTCATAGTGGTGAAGACGTCCTCCTCCTCTAGAAGACCTGTCTCAGGTCATAGTGGTGAAGACGTCCTCTTCTAGAAGACCTGTCTCAGGTCATAGTGGTGAAGACGTCCTCCTCCTCTAGAAGACCTGTCTCAGGTCATAGTGGTGAAGACGTCCTCCTCTAGAAGACCTGTCTCAGGTCATAGAGGTGAAGACGTCCTGCTCTAGAAGACCTGTCTCAGGTCATAGTGGTGAAGACGTCCTCCTCCTCTAGATGACCTGTCTCAGGTCATAGTGGTGAAGACGTCCTCCTCTAGAAGACCTGTCTCAGGTCATAGTGGTGAAGACGTCCTCCTCTAGAAGACCTGTCTCAGGTCATAGTGGTGAAGACGTCCTCCTCCTCTAGAAGACCTGTCTCAGGTCATAGTGGTGAAGACGTCCTCCTCTAGAAGACCTGTCTCAGGTCATAGTGGTGAAGACGTCCTGCTCTAGAAGACCTGTCTCAGGTCATAGTGGTGAAGACGTCCTCCTCTAGAAGACCTGTCTCAGGTCATAGTGGTGAAGACGTCCTCCTCTAGAAGACCTGTCTCAGGTCATAGTGGTGAAGACGTCCTCCTCTAGAAGACCTGTCTCAGGTCATAGTGGTGAAGACGTCCTCCTCCTCTAGAAGACCTGTCTCAGGTCATAGTGGTGAAGACGTCCTCCTCCTCTAGAAGACCTGTCTCAGGTCATAGTGGTGAAGACGTCCTCCTCTAGAAGACCTGTCTCAGGTCATAGTGGTGAAGACGTCC
The DNA here is from genome assembly GCF_963971535.1 of Notolepis coatsorum. Classification (NCBI taxonomy): domain Eukaryota; kingdom Metazoa; phylum Chordata; class Actinopteri; order Aulopiformes; family Paralepididae; genus Notolepis; species Notolepis coatsorum. The sequence goes on from NW_028172086.1 coordinate 24,573, forward strand.
TCCTCTAGAAGACCTGTCTCAGGTCATAGTGGTGAAGACGTCCTCCTCCTCTAGAAGACCTGTCTCAGGTCATAGTGGTGAAGACGTCCTCCTCCTCTAGAAGACCTGTCTCAGGTCATAGTGGTGAATACGTCCTCCTCCTCTAGAAGACCTGTCTCAGGTCATAGTGGTGAAGACGTCCTCCTCTAGAAGACCTGTCTCAGGTCATAGTGGTGAAGACGTCCTCCTCCTCTAGAAGACCTGTCTCAGGTCATAGTGGTGAAGACGTCCTCCTCTAGAAGACCTGTCTCAGGTCATAGTGGTGAAGACGTCCTCCTCTAGAAGACCTGTCTCAGGTCATAGTGGTGAAGACGTCCTCCTCCTCTAGAAGACCTGTCTCAGGTCATAGTGGTGAAGACGTGCTCCTCTAGAAGACCTGTCTCAGGTCATAGTGGTGAAGACGTCCTCCTCTAGAAGACCTGTCTCAGGTCATAGTGGTGAAGACGTCCTCCTCTAGAAGACCTGTCTCAGGTCATAGTGGTGAAGACGTCCTCCTCTAGAAGACCTGTCTCAGGTCATAGTGGTGAAGACGTCCTCCTCCTTTAGAAGACCTGTCTCAGGTCATAGTGGTGAAGATGTCCTCCTCCTCTAGAAGACCTGTCTCAGGTCATAGTGGTGAAGACGTCCTCCTCTAGAAGACCTGTCTCAGGTCATAGTGGTGAAGACGTCCTCCTCTAGAAGACCTGTCTCAGGTCATAGTGGTGAAGACGTCCTCCTCTAGAAGACCTGTCTCAGGTCATAGTGGTGAAGACGTCCTCCTCTAGAAGACCTGTCTCAGGTCATAGTGGTGAAGACGTCCTCCTCCTCTAGAAGACCTGTCTCAGGTCATAGTGGTGAAGATGTCCTCCTCCTCTAGAAGACCTGTCTCAGGTCATAGTGGTGAAGACGTCCTCCTCTAGAAGACCTGTCTCAGGTCATAGTGGTGAAGACGTGCTCCTCTAGAAGACCTGTCTCAGGTCATAGTGGTGAAGACGTCCTCCTCTAGAAGACCTGTCTCAGGTCATAGTGGTGAAGACGTCCTCCTCTAGAAGACCTGTCTCAGGTCATAGTGTTGAAGACGTCCTCCTCCTCTAGAAGACCTGTCTCAGGTCATAGTGGTGAAGACGTCCTCCTCTAGAAGACCTGTCTCAGGTCATAGTGGTGAAGACGTCCTCCTCTAGAAGACCTGTCTCAGGTCATAGTGGTGAAGACGTCCTCCTCTAGAAGACCTGTCTCAGGTCATAGTGGTGAAGACGTCCTCCTCCTCTAGAAGACCTGTCTCAGGTCATAGTGGTGAAGACGTCCTCCTCTAGAAGACCTGTCTCAGGTCATAGTGGTGAAGACGTCCTCCTCTAGAAGACCTGTCTCAGGTCATAGTGGTGAAGACGTCCTCCTCTAGAAGACCTGTCTCAGGTCATAGTGGTGAAGACGTCCTCCTCTAGAAGACCTGTCTCAGGTCATAGTGGTGAAGACGTCCTCCTCTAGAAGACCTGTCTCAGGTCATAGTGGTGAAGACGTCCTCCTCCTCTAGAAGACCTGTCTCAGGTCATAGTGGTGAAGACGTCCTCCTCTAGAAGACCTGTCTCAGGTCATAGTGGTGAAGACGTCCTCCTCCTCTAGAAGACCTGTCTCAGGTCATAGTGGTGAAGACGTCCTCCTCTAGAAGACCTGTCTCAGGTCATAGAGGTGAAGACGTCCTGCTCTAGAAGACCTGTCTCAGGTCATAGTGGTGAAGACGTCCTCCTCCTCTAGATGACCTGTCTCAGGTCATAGTGGTGAAGACGTCCTCCTCTAGAAGACCTGTCTCAGGTCATAGTGGTGAAGACGTCCTCCTCTAGAAGACCTGTCTCAGGTCATAGTGGTGAAGACGTCCTCCTCCTCTAGAAGACCTGTCTCAGGTCATAGTGGTGAAGACGTCCTCCTCTAGAAGACCTGTCTCAGGTCATAGTGGTGAAGACGTCCTGCTCTAGAAGACCTGTCTCAGGTCATAGTGGTGAAGACGTCCTCCTCTAGAAGACCTGTCTCAGGTCATAGTGGTGAAGACGTCCTCCTCTAGAAGACCTGTCTCAGGTCATAGTGGTGAAGACGTCCTCCTCTAGAAGACCTGTCTCAGGTCATAGTGGTGAAGACGTCCTCCTCCTCTAGAAGACCTGTCTCAGGTCATAGTGGTGAAGACGTCCTCCTCCTCTAGAAGACCTGTCTCAGGTCATAGTGGTGAAGACGTCCTCCTCTAGAAGACCTGTCTCAGGTCATAGTGGTGAAGACGTCCTCCTCTAGAAGACCTGTCTCAGGTCATAGTGGTGAAGACGTCCTCCTCCTCTAGAAGACCTGTCTCAGGTCATAGTGGTGAAGACGTCCTCCTCCTCTAGAAGACCTGTCTCAGGTCATAGTGGTGAATACGTCCTCCTCCTCTAGAAGACCTGTCTCAGGTCATAGTGGTGAAGACGTCCTCCTCTAGAAGACCTGTCTCAGGTCATAGTGGTGAAGACGTCCTCCTCTAGAAGACCTGTCTCAGGTCATAGTGGTGAAGACGTCCTCCTCCTCTAGAAGACCTGTCTCAGGTCATAGTGGTGAAGACGTCCTCCTCTAGAAGACCTGTCTCAGGTCATAGTGGTGAAGACGTCCTCCTCTAGAAGACCTGTCTCAGGTCATAGTGGTGAAGACGTCCTCCTCCTCTAGAAGACCTGTCTCAGGTCATAGTGGTGAAGACGTGCTCCTCTAGAAGACCTGTCTCAGGTCATAGTGGTGAAGACGTCCTCCTCTAGAAGACCTGTCTCAGGTCATAGTGGTGAAGACGTCCTCCTCTAGAAGACCTGTCTCAGGTCATAGTGGTGAAGACGTCCTCCTCTAGAAGACCTGTCTCAGGTCATAGTGGTGAAGACGTCCTCCTCCTTTAGAATACCTGTCTCAGGTCATAGTGGTGAAGATGTCCTCCTCCTCTAGAAGACCTGTCTCAGGTCATAGTGGTGAAGACGTCCTCCTCTAGAAGACCTGTCTCAGGTCATAGTGGTGAAGACGTCCTCCTCTAGAAGACCTGTCTCAGGTCATAGTGGTGAAGACGTCCTCCTCTAGAAGACCTGTCTCAGGTCATAGTGGTGAAGACGTCCTCCTCTAGAAGACCTGTCTCAGGTCATAGTGGTGAAGACGTCCTCCTCTAGAAGACCTGTCTCAGGTCCAGTGATGCCACAGATTACTTGTAAAAGTAATCCGATTACTGATTACTGATTACTCCTTTAAAAAGTAATCCAAGTTACTTTACTGATTACTTGATTATCAGAGTAACTTAGTTACTTTAAAAGTAACTAGGTTACGAAGTCGTCGTCATTCCCCCAACAGTTTTTTAAAAACGCTTTATTGAAAGTGCATACATTGTTTTTAACTTGTTTCTCTGCACATAACGTAAATTGTTAAACTAGTGCTTCAGCTTCTGTACCATCAAGTATGGTAAAGCAACAGTCTATGATGCTCACAGCATTAGAGCAGCCAGCCAGTGGTTTTACAAAACCAGTGTATCCATTCACATCTAACAAATGCAGGCTGAACTATTCAATTATATCAACTGTACTGTAACTATTAAATTGTTTTTATAAATGTCTCTCTATAAACATACAATCAGTCTCTCTTTAACATGTAAATTAACTGTAAATCTGGCAAATAAGAGCTTTTGCTCTGCCACCATCAAATATACATTAATCAATAGGGAAAGAAACAATCTCTCTCTTTTGCTGTTTGGCTGGCCTCCGAGTCCTCCTGTACCTAGTCGAAGCGTCGTAGTGTTGTGATTCCAAATGCTTTCAATGCAATTGGATGTGCTGTTTTTAGCGGTAGACAGTATTTACGTTTAGGTCGCTTTCACATATAGTTTTGGTGGACTCGGTGCGGTTCTGGGGGTGAAGTTGCAACATTGTTGCATTCTTCATTTGGTTCGCCTGCTTTCACACAGAGGCGAATGGGGGACCCTGATGTAAACAAGACGAAAGTCTTTCTCTGGTCTGCATCCCCTTAACAATTGTATGTATTGAGCTGTACTGTACTGTTGCAGAATGTACCCATTCTGCAATCTGTTAATAAACTTTTCAATCAATCAATCAGGCGGACCGAGACCTTCTGAACAATGTCACGCGGTCGAAAAGGGCGCTTGTCTATTGGACAGTGGAAATGTGTGTGTGGCTGCTGCGATCCCGTGTGTGCGCGCGCGCGCGCGTGTGTGTGTCTGTGTGTGTACTGCGGAGCCCTTCAGATCAGCGAAGCCGAGTTTTGACATGGCATTGATCCATTGTTCTATTGAAGCACATTACCACCATCCTCTCGCTAAACAACTTGTAGACCACGGTGTTTTTATGAGTGCCCACAAGTAGCTGTTTTAATAATATAATAAGCCGCGCGCCTCGGTAATAATAATAAGCCGCGTTTTTTCTTCCTGTAAGCGTTTTGGGGTGGAATTCTCAGACGAATGCAACGGAGCCCTGCTGTCACACGATTGGCGCATATGTCACATGACGTGCTGTGAAGACCCGCCCTACTCTGCCTCTGATTCGCAGACTGTGGATGGGGAATGTGATTGGGCCAAAGCAGAGTCACTCACAGACAGAGGGTCCAGTCACGCCGTCGCCGCGGGACACATTCTTGTGTAACCCTTTCACTGCCACACCACGTCACTCCCAAATAAGAAAAACAGCTCAAAAATGTATTTTTGACTGTCGAAAACGAAATAAAATACTGCATTCCGCCTGCATTATGAATTTATGATGAGATAGTAACGAAATAGTAATGCACAGCCACTTGGACAAGTAACTGCAATCAGATTACTGGCTTTTAAAGATTAACGCGTTAGATTACTATTTTCGGGGAAAAGTAATCAGATTACAATAACGCGTTACTTAGTAACGCGTTACCGGCATCACTGCTCAGGTCATAGTGGTGAAGACGTCCTCCTCTAGAAGACCTGTCTCAGGTCATAGTGGAGAAGACGTCGTCCTCTAGAAGACCTGTCTCAGGTCATAGTGGTGAAGACGTCCTCCTCTAGAAGACCTGTCTCAGGTCATAGTGGTGAAGACGTCCTCCTCTAGAAGACCTGTCTCAGGTCATAGTGGTGAAGACGTCCTCCTCTAGAAGACCTGTCTCAGGTCATAGTGGTGAAGACGTCCTCCTCCTCTAGAAGACCTGTCTCAGGTCATAGTGGTGAAGACGTCCTCCTCCTCTAGAAGACCTGTCTCAGGTCATAGTGGTGATGACGTCCTCCTCTAGAAGACCTGTCTCAGGTCATAGTGGTGAAGACGTCCTCCTCTAGAAGACCTGTCTCAGGTCATAGTGGTGAAGACGTCCTCCTCCTCTAGAAGACCTGTCTCAGGTCATAGTGGTGAAGACGTCCTCCTCCTCTAGAAGACCTGTCTCAGGTCATAGTGGTGAATACGTCCTCCTCCTCTAGAAGACCTGTCTCAGGTCATAGTGGTGAAGACGTCCTCCTCTAGAAGACCTGTCTCAGGTCATAGTGGTGAAGACGTCCTCCTCTAGAAGACCTGTCTCAGGTCATAGTGGTGAAGACGTCCTCCTCCTCTAGAAGACCTGTCTCAGGTCATAGTGGTGAAGACGTCCTCCTCTAGAAGACCTGTCTCAGGTCATAGTGGTGAAGACGTCCTCCTCTAGAAGACCTGTCTCAGGTCATAGTGGTGAAGACGTCCTCCTCCTCTAGAAGACCTGTCTCAGGTCATAGTGGTGAAGACGTGCTCCTCTAGAAGACCTGTCTCAGGTCATAGTGGTGAAGACGTCCTCCTCTAGAAGACCTGTCTCAGGTCATAGTGGTGAAGACGTCCTCCTCTAGAAGACCTGTCTCAGGTCATAGTGGTGAAGACGTCCTCCTCTAGAAGACCTGTCTCAGGTCATAGTGGTGAAGACGTCCTCCTCCTTTAGAAGACCTGTCTCAGGTCATAGTGGTGAAGATGTCCTCCTCCTCTAGAAGACCTGTCTCAGGTCATAGTGGTGAAGACGTCCTCCTCTAGAAGACCTGTCTCAGGTCATAGTGGTGAAGACGTCCTCCTCTAGAAGACCTGTCTCAGGTCATAGTGGTGAAGACGTCCTCCTCTAGAAGACCTGTCTCAGGTCATAGTGGTGAAGACGTCCTCCTCTAGAAGACCTGTCTCAGGTCATAGTGGTGAAGACGTCCTCCTCTAGAAGACCTGTCTCAGGTCATAGTGGAGAAGACGTCGTCCTCTAGAAGACCTGTCTCAGGTCATAGTGGTGAAGACGTCCTCCTCTAGAAGACCTGTCTCAGGTCATAGTGGTGAAGACGTCCTCCTCTAGAAGACCTGTCTCAGGTCATAGTGGTGAAGACGTCCTCCTCTAGAAGACCTGTCTCAGGTCATAGTGGTGAAGACGTCCTCCTCCTCTAGAAGACCTGTCTCAGGTCATAGTGGTGAAGACGTCCTCCTCCTCTAGAAGACCTGTCTCAGGTCATAGTGGTGAAGACGTCCTCCTCTAGAAGACCTGTCTCAGGTCATAGTGGTGAAGACGTCCTCCTCTAGAAGACCTGTCTCAGGTCATAGTGGTGAAGACGTCCTCCTCCTCTAGAAGACCTGTCTCAGGTCATAGTGGTGAAGACGTCCTCCTCCTCTAGAAGACCTGTCTCAGGTCATAGTGGTGAATACGTCCTCCTCCTCTAGAAGACCTGTCTCAGGTCATAGTGGTGAAGACGTCCTCCTCTAGAAGACCTGTCTCAGGTCATAGTGGTGAAGACGTCCTCCTCTAGAAGACCTGTCTCAGGTCATAGTGGTGAAGACGTCCTCCTCCTCTAGAAGACCTGTCTCAGGTCATAGTGGTGAAGACGTCCTCCTCTAGAAGACCTGTCTCAGGTCATAGTGGTGAAGACGTCCTCCTCTAGAAGACCTGTCTCAGGTCATAGTGGTGAAGACGTCCTCCTCCTCTAGAAGACCTGTCTCAGGTCATAGTGGTGAAGACGTGCTCCTCTAGAAGACCTGTCTCAGGTCATAGTGGTGAAGACGTCCTCCTCTAGAAGACCTGTCTCAGGTCATAGTGGTGAAAACGTCCTCCTCTAGAAGACCTGTCTCAGGTCATAGTGGTGAAGACGTCCTCCTCTAGAAGACCTGTCTCAGGTCATAGTGGTGAAGACGTCCTCCTCCTTTAGAAGACCTGTCTCAGGTCATAGTGGTGAAGACGTGCTCCTCCTCTAGAAGACCTGTCTCAGGTCATAGTGGTGAAGACGTCCTCCTCTAGAAGACCTGTCTCAGGTCATAGTGGTGAAGACGTCCTCCTCTAGAAGACCTGTCTCAGGTCATAGTGGTGAAGACGTCCTCCTCTAGAAGACCTGTCTCAGGTCATAGTGGTGAAGACGTCCTCCTCCTCTAGAAGACCTGTCTCAGGTCATAGTGGTGAAGACGTCCTCCTCTAGAAGACCTGTCTCAGGTCATAGTGGTGAAGACGTCCTCCTCCTCTAGAAGACCTGTCTCAGGTCATAGTGGTGAAGACGTCGTCCTCCTCTAGAAGACCTGTCTCAGGTCATAGTGGTGAAGACGTCCTCCTCTAGAAGACCTGTCTCAGGTCATAGTGGTGAAGACGTCCTCCTCTAGAAGACCTGTCTCAGGTCATAGTGGTGAAGACGTCCTCCTCTAGAAGACCTGTCTCAGGTCATAGTGGTGAAGACGTCCTCCTCTAGAAGACCTGTCTCAGGTCATAGTGGTGAAGACGTCCTCCTCCTCTAGAAGACCTGTCTCAGGTCATAGTGGTGAAGACGTCCTCCTCTAGAAGACCTGTCTCAGGTCATAGTGGTGAAGACGTCCTCCTCCTCTAGAAGACCTGTCTCAGGTCATAGTGGTGAAGACGTCGTCCTCCTCTAGAAGACCTGTCTCAGGTCATAGTGGTGAAGACGTCCTCCTCTAGAAGACCTGTCTCAGGTCATAGTGGTGAAGACGTCCTCCTCTAGAAGACCTGTCTCAGGTCATAGTGGTGAAGATGTCCTCCTCTAGAAGACCTGTCTCAGGTCATAGTGGTGAAGACGTGCTCCTCTAGAAGACCTGTCTCAGGTCATAGTGGTGAAGACGTCCTCCTCTAGAAGACCTGTCTCAGGTCATAGTGGTGAAGACGTCCTCCTCTAGAAGACCTGTCTCAGGTCATAGTGGTGAAGACGTCCTCCTCTAGAAGACCTGTCTCAGGTCATAGTGGTGAAGACGTCGTCCTCTAGAAGAACTGTCTCAGGTCATAGTGGTGAAGACGTCCTCCTCTAGAAGACCTGTCTCAGGTCATTGTGGTGAAGACGTCCTCCTCCTCTAGAAGACCTGTCTCAGGTCATAGTGGTGAAGACGTCCTCCTCTAGAAGACCTGTCTCAGGTCATAGTTGTGAAGACGTCCTCCTCTAGAAGACCTGTCTCAGGTCATAGTGGTGAAGACGTCCTCCTCTAGAAGACCTGTCTCAGGTCATAGTGGTGAAGACGTCCTCCTCTAGAAGACCTGTCTCAGGTCATAGTGGTGAAGACGTCCTCCTCTAGAAGACCTGTCTCAGGTCATGGTGGTGAAGACGTCCTCCTCTAGAAGACCTGTCTCAGGTCATAGTGGTGAAGACGTCCTCCTCTAGAAGACCTGTCTCAGGTCATAGTGGTGAAGACGTCCTCCTCTAGAAGACCTGTCTCAGGTCATAGTGGTGAAGACGTCCTCCTCCTCTAGAAGACCTGTCTCAGGTCATAGTGGTGAAGACGTCCTCCTCTATAAGACCTGTCTCAGGTCATAGTGGTGAAGACGTCCTCCTCTAGAAGACCTGTCTCAGGTCATAGTGGTGAAGACGTCCTCCTCTAGAAGACCTGTCTCAGGTCATAGTGGTGAAGACGTCCTCCTCCTCTAGAAGACCTGTCTCAGGTCATAGTGGTGAAGACGTCCTCCTCTAGAAGACCTGTCTCAGGTCATAGTGGTGAAGACGTCCTCCTCCTCTAGAAGACCTGTCTCAGGTCATAGTGGTGAAGACGTCCTCCTCTAGAAGACCGGTCTCAGGTCATAGTGGTGAAGACGTCCTCCTCTCTAGAAGACCTGTCTCAGGTCATAGTGGTGAAGACGTCCTCCTCTAGAAGACCTGTCTCAGGTCATAGTGGTGAAGACGTCCTCCTCTAGAAGACCTGTCTCAGGTCATAGTGGTGAAGACGTCCTCCTCCTCTAGAAGACCTGTCTCAGGTCATAGTGGTGAAGACGTCCTCCTCCTCTAGAAGACCTGTCTCAGGTCATAGTGGTGAAGACGTCCTCCTCTAGAAGACCTGTCTTAGGTCATAGTGGTGAAGACGTCCTCCTCTAGAAGACCTGTCTCAGGTCATAGTGGTGAAGACGTCCTCCTCTAGAAGACCTGTCTCAGGTCATAGTGGTGAAGACGTCCTCCTCCTCTAGAAGACCTGTCTCAGGTCATAGTGGTGAAGACGTCCTCCTCTAGAAGACCTGTCTCAGGTCATAGTGGTGAAGACGTCCTCCTCTAGAAGACCTTTCTCAGGTCATAGTGGTGAAGACGTCCTCCTCCTCTAGAAGACCTGTCTCAGGTCATAGTGGTGAAGACGTCCTCCTCCTCTAGAAGACCTGTCTCAGGTCATAGTGATGAAGACGTCCTCCTCTAGAAGACCTGTCTCAGGTCATAGTGGTGAAGACGTCCTCCTCCTCTAGAAGACCTGTCTCAGGTCATAGTGGTGAAGACGTCCTCCTCCTCTAGAAGACCTGTCTCAGGTCATAGTGGTGAAGACGTCCTCCTCTAGAAGACCTGTCTCAGGTCATAGTGGTGAAGACGTCCTCCTCCTCTAGAAGACCTGTCTCAGGTCATAGTGGTGAAGACGTCCTCCTCTAGAAGACCTGTCTCAGGTCATAGTGGTGAAGACGTCCTCCTCTAGAAGACCTGTCTCAGGTCATAGTGGTGAAGATGTCCTCCTCTAGAAGACCTGTCTCAGGTCATAGTGGTGAAGACGTCCTCCTCTAGAAGACCTGTCTCAGGTCATAGTGGTGAAGACGTCCTCCTCTAGAAGACCTGTCTCAGGTCATAGTGGTGAAGACGTCCTTCTCCTCTAGAAGACCTGTCTCAGGTCATAGTGGTGAAGACGTCCTCCTCTAGAAGACCTGTCTCAGGTCATAGTGGTGAAGACGTCCTCCTCCTCTAGAAGACCTGTCTCCGGTCATAGTGGTGAAGACGTCCTCCTCTAGAAGACCTGTCTCAGGTCATAGTGGTGAAGACGTCCTCCTCTAGAAGACCTGTCTCAGGTCATAGTGGTGAAGACGTCCTCCTCTAGAAGACCTGTCTCAGGTCATAGTGGTGAAGACGTCCTCCTCCTCTAGAAGACCTGTCTCAGGTCATAGTGGTGAAGACGTCCTCCTCCTCTAGAAGACCTGTCGCAGGTCATAGTGGTGAAGACGTCCTCCTCTAGAAGACCTGTCTCAGGTCATAGTGGTGAAGACGTCCTCCTCTAGAAGACCTGTCTCAGGTCATAGTGGTGAAGACGTCCTCCTCTAGAAGACCTGTCTCAGGTCATAGTGGTGAAGACGTCCTCCTCCTCTAGAAGACCTGTCTCAGGTCATAGTGGTGAAGACGTCCTCCTCTAGAAGACCTGTCTCAGGTCATAGTGGTGAAGACGTCCTCCTCTAGAAGACCTGTCTCAGGTCATAGTGGTGAAGACGTCCTCCTCCTCTAGAAGACCTGTCTCAGGTCATAGTGGTGAAGACGTCCTCCTCCTCTAGAAGACCTGTCTCAGGTCATAGTGATGAAGACGTCCTCCTCTAGAAGACCTGTCTCAGGTCATAGTGGTGAAGACGTCCTCCTCCTCTAGAAGACCTGTCTCAGGTCATAGTGGTGAAGACGTCCTCCTCCTCTAGAAGACCTGTCTCAGGTCATAGTGGTGAAGACGTCCTCCTCTAGAAGACCTGTCTCAGGTCATAGTGGTGAAGACGTCCTCCTCCTCTAGAAGACCTGTCTCAGGTCATAGTGGTGAAGACGTCCTCCTCTAGAAGACCTGTCTCAGGTCATAGTGGTGAAGACGTCCTCCTCTAGAAGACCTGTCTCAGGTCATAGTGGTGAAGATGTCCTCCTCTAGAAGACCTGTCTCAGGTCATAGTGGTGAAGACGTCCTCCTCTAGAAGACCTGTCTCAGGTCATAGTGGTGAAGACGTCCTCCTCTAGAAGACCTGTCTCAGGTCATAGTGGTGAAGACGTCCTTCTCCTCTAGAAGACCTGTCTCAGGTCATAGTGGTGAAGACGTCCTCCTCTAGAAGACCTGTCTCAGGTCATAGTGGTGAAGACGTCCTCCTCCTCTAGAAGACCTGTCTCAGGTCATAGTGGTGAAGACGTCCTCCTCTAGAAGACCTGTCTCAGGTCATAGTGGTGAAGACGTCCTCCTCTAGAAGACCTGTCTCAGGTCATAGTGGTGAAGACGTCCTCCTCTAGAAGACCTGTCTCAGGTCATAGTGGTGAAGACGGCCTCCTCTAGAAGACCTGTTTCAGGTCATAGTGGTGAAGACGTCCTCCTCTAGAAGACCTGTCTCAGGTCATAGTGGTGAAGACGTCCTCCTCCTCTAGAAGACCTGTCTCAGGTCATAGTGGTGAAGACGTCCTCCTCCTCTAGAAGACCTGTCTCAGGTCATAGTGGTGAAGACGTCCTCCTCTAGAAGACCTGTCTCAGGTCATAGTGGTGAAGACGTCCTCTAGAAGACCGGTCTCAGGTCATAGTGGTGAAGACGTCCTCCTCCTCTAGAAGACCGGTCTCAGGTCATAGTGGTGAAGACGTCCTCCTCTCTAGAAGACCGGTCTTCGTTCATAGTGGTTGTGGGTCGAAGGAATGAAAATGCATTTATGGAGCGAATCAATTTTTATAACCTTTGTCCGTTTACAAGATATTCGGAGGCAAACGCAATAAAGTGGCCAAAGCCGATACGGCGTGCCAAGAGGTTAGGTGGAACAATTCCAAATGATAAAGTCACCTCTGCCGGGTAGCGAGTGCAAAGTATTATACGCGCAAGGAGCCTCGAAATTAAAGCTGCACGTTTTATGAGTGAATATCTTTGATTAAACTCCCACAGTACTGGAGATGATGACTAAACCCCCGCCCCCCCACACACTGCCCCTCCCCTCCTGCTGCAGGGAGCCCATCCCTGGCTAAGCAGTGGGATGGAGGCAGGCCGGCACCAGGATTAGGGAAATGAACACACAAACATACACACACACACACACACACACACAGACACACATGCACATACACAGCAGCCCCCCCTCTACAGCCAAGGGAAGTAATGAAAACAAATGGCAGAGTCCTTTTCCCGCCGGGGCCGAGGAGGAACTTAGTCATCAAGCTAATTTTATTCTTGTCTGGCCCAGAGACTCCATTTCCTCTGGGTGTTTGTACAAACGCTGGGCCGCGCCGCGCCACAGCCCAGTGATGGATACGAGGGCCTGATGGCCGGATGGCAGATGCTGGCCCCTGTAACTCAAGCTCCCCGATTGCGCGCTGATGACCCTCCCCCTACTCCACCCCCCCCCACCACCCCCCTCCTCACGCTCCTCACCCCAAGCCAATATTTTTGCTTGGGTATGCAGTGCACGGCACAAACACGGGGTCACGGACACAGATAAACATGTATGCACACACATACACGCACACACGCGCGCACGCACACACGCACGCACGCACACACACACACACACACACACACACACACACACACACACACACACACACACACACACACACACACACACACACACACACACACACACACACACACACACACACACACACACACACACACACACACACACACACACACACACACACCCCATTGTTTGTGTCCAGTGCACGTGTGGAGCGGATAATGAGCATCCATGTCCCAATTAGATGGGGAATGTAATCAAGCACCACTTAATATGACTGATAAGGACATTCAGGAAGTTGTGGGGGGTAATTTTGTGCCGTATATATCCAATTGACAGTTATATCTTATGAAGATTATGGGGCGCAACCAAAACAACCCGGGCTGTAATGTGATCGCTGGAGGGAGCAAGCTTTTTATTATTCTCTGCCTCGTTCCTCTCTTCCTACACTCGTTCCAACTATATCAATATCTGGTTTTTTATTATATCATTATATCATTATTGTAGCATCTGTAGCATCGCAGATTGTAATGTACTTAATTTGAATAGATGTACATTGCAGCGGGCCCAGGCTTAGTGCTCTGTAGATTAATAATGGATGCTAAAAAGTATAATTTCCCCCAAAGTTGGTGCAGATGGGGGGAAATATGATGGCACACGAGAGGGAGATGGCGTGTCAGAATGCTTGGTCGGATCAGCGCTGCGTCTCCCCGTCCTGCCCCTGGCTCGCACCAAAGTCTCATTCTGTCACACACAGCTGGGAGCCGGGGACACTGGGGACAGTGGGGACAGTGCAGCAACAAGCCAAATGGCCTTGCCTCCCAACTACTCTATTACCAGCTTGAAGCCTTCATTCCAACGCACCCTGCGGTTATGGATTATTCAGTGGCTGTATCCTTTTAGTCCAGACCGTGGCTCGTGACGGGGAAAGAAATACCTTATTCTCGTTGATTTGTTTGTACGCAACAGCATTCTGGAGAGGAGAAAAACAGTAAAAAGCAATTAATATGCGGGGGGCACGGAGAAGACGGGAGTCGCCTAGCCCTCCAGTGGGACCGCTGTTATCTGCCGAGCGACCGCACCCCACCCCCTCCCTCCCGTCATAGCGGCGGACACGGAAAAGACCGCTTTTAGTGTGACTTCTGCTCGTCCCTGCAGACGTATGACTGACAGGAGGGAGCGAGGGACAAACAAAGGCAGTTTACGATCAGCATAATCAATGTGACATTAGCACAGACACATAATGCGCGTGGGAGGGGTGTGTGTGTGTGGGGGGGGGGGGGGGGGGTAGAGTGGAGCCTGAACGGAAGATGCTTCTCTTAATATGATTCTATCCGCCAACTTGATTCTCTGAGCTTACACTTTTTTTTTTTTTTTCTCCGGATCTTCCCATTAAAGAGCCTTTTCCCCCCCTCTGGGCTCTGTTCACCCATCAAGGAAGACTTAAAGGGATATTTCACTTTAGTAGAACCTGTCAAAATCAGCAGTCTCTATCTAAAGTCATCTACTATAGTAAGCTAGCTAACACTACTGTCCCTGTCCTCCGCTCATTCACTTCCATTCATTTTGAGGACCATGTCTAAATATCATATTTCTGAAGTACTGTACGGACAAATTATACTAACAACATTTATCTGTGTAATATATATTAACCTGTTAAGCTGTAGCCCTATTTTCAGAAATGTTGTCTAAAGGTACATGACTAAGTAAATGGAAGATTGCTCCACTTCTACGAGGTCAATTTGCATGTTCTTGGTATCTAGGAGGAACATCTAGGGACCTGGTATTCCCAGTGTCAGAAATATCTTGTCTGTTACTAGGCTTGAGTAAATTGTAATAAAAAAAGGAGAATATAAATTATGATTTTATTTTGCATCTGTGCCGGTGAATAACATCATGTTACAATTGCGGGGCTAGAGATTTTGCTCACTGAGCTAATTCAGCACCTTCTTGAGATCAGGTGTACACAATAAAAAAATCTAAGCAAATGAATAAAGAGAAGATGATTAAACAGAAGGATTTGTAGATACAGCAATAAATTATATTCCATTTTAATTATAAATTCATATTTGACCTTGAACTTGACCTTGACCTTATTATGGCCAAATCATACATCTATGGATAGGGAAAAGGCTTATCTTTCCAATGGCAGTGTTAAATCTGGATTTAGTCATTTCCTCGCAGTTTTACGATAAAATAGATATAATTAGCATTTTTCCGATACGTTCTTATTTTCGGTAAATCTTATAAAACATAGGTACAGATGCAAATATATACTGCTGTTTTGATAGGGTTAAGGTCTTTACTCTTGGATACATTTGAAAAAAAAAACACAATATAACATGTGGGCCCTCTTGAAGACGATTCGCTTTCCAATGATACCCCACATGGGGATCTAATACGGTCTATATTGATCGATTTATGATTAAAAACAGCAGGGTCCCCCAATTGGGGGACCTTACAGCTTAACAGGTTTAAAAATATATATATTTCAAAATATATATGGACAAATAAAATGCTAAAATAAACATCTAGCTTTGACTAGAATTGTCTGTTGTTATCTGTACAGCAGTAGTTTGTTTATACTTAATTAAGAAGTATGATATTCAGACCAGGTCCCCAAAGAGAATGGAAGTGAATGAGGATCCTGACACCTGGAAGGAATGACCTTGTTGACAGCGGACGGCAGGGACAGCAGTGCTCACTATAGCTTACTTGAAGATGCACTTACGCAGAGGTAAGCCAAAACTTGACAAGTTATATTAAAGGGGAATATCCCTTTAACGCGATGGCGAGATATCAGTGGCACTCACTTTAAAAGCAATCATATGCATTTAAATTCTAGACTTGACAGGCCCAGCTCGGCCCCTGTGTGCTTTGTTCCTCCTGTCCGAGGTGCTCCTCTCAGAGTGTTACCCGCACAGCCCCTGTGTGCTCTGTTCCTCCTCTCTCCGCCCTGCTCCTCCTTGAGTGTTACCCACAATTCATCAGAAAGCAGGGGGAAGCTTGGCAGCAGATTAAAGGTATCTCACGGCACTGTGGAAGCAACTTGAAACGGCAGATAAAATAGAATTATGCTTTCTGTAAAAAGCTTGCCTGTACATTTAGTGGGCTTTTTCCTTCAGTATATCTCTCTTACAGGTGGGCCGAGACTTGTCTTACTTGGTTAAAAAAGAGAATTATGGGAAAATTGGCTCGTTTTAGTGCAAATGTAGCTTACATTAGGTAGGTTCTGAAGTGGATGCAATCCTAACTGTTTCAGTGAATACTCTCTGAAGTACTTCACATTACTCTCTACTCTATTCTGAACTGTGAGCTAATTCTCTCCAAGAGATGTTGCTCATGTATTTCTGTTTAAAATGCAGCTGTAGAAACCCTACTCCAACCTTGGGGACACCACTGGAAACATTCTTATGTGATAATAAATGTTGATAGGTGCTCACTTTGTTCATGCAATGAGTTCATTGTGGAGCAAATCTCCGATCTCTGCCAATCTCATTCCAGGGGAAAATCTGTTATGATGCTTTAAACTAACATGATACACTAACGGCATATAAAGTTCATGTTTGCATTTCAACCCGTCAATATCGTTGTTCATGACATATACATCAATTTCCACTGCATATCGCTTCAGTTTGTCTCAGCTTGATATCACGCTAGCTTATCATTGTACATGGCTAGCTAGCAAAGACGGCCGGTGCTCGCTAGCTAATGGTTAGCTAGTTATGCTGCCTTCAAATGGAACTTGTGAGCTTGTGGACTTGACATGGGAAGTGACATGATATGCTTGGCGTTCAAGTGATTGAAGTTGTGAGGACATTGTTGCTAGGCAACTGGGCAATGAGTCCTGAAGCCACAGAGGGATTATATCAACATTTTCCTAAGACATATTATTAATTTACTAAGAAAGATTAAAATTACAATAATTCCACCGCAAAATGAACTCAAAATGAACCGCCATTTCTAAAAACATCATCACCACATAACAACTCATGAACTTAGAGCTTTCAGAAAACTTCTACTTATGAAGTTGTGAATGCCACAACAGTGGCATATGGACTCAAAAAGTGGTAAACACAACCCCATTTGAAGGCAGCATTAGCTAACGAGCTATCAATATACAGTGGAAACAGTTTGACGTTATAATTTTTTAATGCAAATATGAACGTTATATATTGTTCTTTTATCACGTTAATTGTTCAACCCAGGGCCGCCTGGGAGAAATGCGAGGCCCTGTGCGAGATTTAACGCGAGCCCCCCCCCCCCCCCCCCCCCAAAGGTAAAAAAAAAAAAAAAATTATATATATATATATATTTTTTTCTTTTTTTTTCTTTTTTTTTATACAGTCAACATATTCTTAAATAATAGCGCTGCCCGAGGCGGGGCATGATACAGTCAACATATAGCAAAAGAGAGAGCGAGAGAGAGCTCCCGTTCTACAGTCAATATACAGTGTACAGAGAGAGAGAGAGAGAGAGACACATTGGAAAGAAATTGAAATGCTATTTGGCCCTAAACAGAGAGTACACAGTGGCAGAATACCTGAGCACTGTGACTGAAGATCCTTGAGCACAGCCTAGCCATCGAGAAAGGCCGCCATAGGCAGACTGTGTGTGTTAGAAAGAGAGAGAGAGAGAGAGAGAGAGAACATGTGTGTTTGTCATGTGTGTGTGTGTTAGAGAGAGACTAAAGCATGTATGACAGATTCAAAAGGACAAAGATCAACACTTAAATCCAAGAGAGAGAGAGAGAGAGAGAGAGAGAGAGAGAGAGAGAGACACATTGGAAAGAAATTGAAATGCTATTTGGCCCTAAACAGAGAGTACACAGTGGCAGAATACCTGAGCACTGTGACTGAAGATCCTTGAGCACAGCCTAGCCATCGAGAAAGGCCGCCATAGGCAGACTGTGTGTGTTAGAAAGAGAGAGAGAGAGAGAGAGAGAGAGAGAACATGTGTGTTTGTCATGTGTGTGTGTGTTAGAGAGAGACTAGAGCATGTATGACAGATTCAAAAGGACAAAGATCAACACTTAAATCCAACAAGAAGAGGGTATACCAGAGAAACCAAAGCAGCAAGGAGCCAATGGCCGACATCAGCTAAATAGGCTAGCCAGGTACTGTGACACCAGGCCACACACAGCTTTGGCCAATGGCCCAACGCTACCCAAGCTACACAAACGACCATTCACACACAGCACATGTCGTATCTCCAAATGTTGTGAAGTAGCATATGTTTTGCCTGGAAAAAAACATCGTTATTAACAAAACATTCGGGAGGGGAAGGAAGGAAGAGTGGGGTAATGTCATGACATTTTCATTAATCCAAGTTACCTGCACGAGGAACGCAGGGCGAAAGGCCGCAAGACAGGTCTCCACGTTGACGAAAGGCCTCTCGCTGGCGGGACAAAAAGAAGCTATGGCCAGAGCCTTGTCATGGTGCAGGCCCGACTACATCTTCTGTCAAAGGGCCTGCTATTCTCAAGGCTAACTGATAGCATCAAACGAACGTTCCCAGCTGACGCTAAACAGCTAACTGGCTAACAGTTAGCTCACACAGTTAGCTACTAGTAGTATTAGCTAGTCGACCAGTTTGGCTCCAGAGAGAGAGAGAAAGAGAGATAGGGTCAGGTGACTCAGGTCCACGGCGGGTATATAATCATAGGTTGACTCACCATAACGCAGTATCAACGTGGAAGGAGACTTTCTTGGCCCCACGGTGTAATTTCTTCTTCGAGTACTTTCCGGCAGACTGGACACCTTTCGGCGTATTGCTGCCTAACAGATTTATCTGCTCACAAGTTCTCTTCTCCTTCTTTTGAAAAGACATCCACTCGCCTCGCCTCGCTCCTCTGAATAGGTTAGCTAACGCTAGTTAGCATTTAGCTAAGCTAGCTACTAGCCGACATCATGGCTATACCATGAAAGGCTCCGGCCATTTGTCCCGCTAGCGAGAGGCCTTTCGTCAACGTTCCTTGGTGACCGACCGACTGATAATGACCGACCTCTTTCTTCGTCTTGGCTGGTATAACTAAGCATAGTCAAAAGCTGCACGCGCGAAAATGTCAAACGCAGCCGACTCACGCTGCCACGCCGGCGACCGGCGTACTACACTGTCTACACATGATGTAAGTAAAACCACTCCCTTCGTTGAAACCAATGCTGCTGCAGAACCCCAGAGGCTGAGCTCCAATAGTGAGTATGTCTGCAGCTGCAGGACTGCAGACCCAGGAACAAGTCAGACACATTCTACAAACGTGTCTAATGTGAAATATATAAGCATATAAGCAAAACTAGATTTTAGGTCTGTGATGAAAAAGGGCCTCGCGGGAAGGGGGGCCTCGCAAAAAAAATAAAAAAAAATAAAATAAAATTATAAAAAAAATAAATAATTTTTTTTTTTTTTTTTTTTTTGCGAGGCCCCCCTTCCCGCGAGGCCTTGTGCGACCGCACTGCTCGCACACCCCCTGAGGCGGCCCTGGTTCAACCCGGAAGTAGAGTCGGAAGAGATTTAGCCTGGAACGGGATTTGTGAATTGAGGACAGTAGGACAGCAGGCTAATCTAAAGCCTCAAATGACAAGCAACTCAAAAACTGCATAGTCTTTAAGCTTAAATACTGTACCCTCTCACATTATAAATGAATGAATTCACAATTGTTTGGTTAGCTGATGTTCCTATAGAGTGATGATGCAAGTGCATTCCTCTTCCTTGTTGAGACTGCAATGCTAACAAGTGTTAAGTGTGCTGTATAGGCAAGCCAAAATGATCACATACCAATCTCCACTTGGTACAGTTAGAGATCTATATATCAATCACACATTTGCCTTATGCAGTACAGCCAACTAGCTGGTCAATAAAAATATTTTTGTCAAAACACAATTTTTTAGATACGTATAGGTCTTTGTTAGTAAGACATTTGAGGGCTTCCCAACTATTTCCCCCCAAAGGTTTCATTGAAGTTTTAAAATGTGACCCAGGTTTAATAAAGGAAACAGTCTCTGTGATGTACAACAAACATTTTGCACGTCAGACTCCCGTGAATGACTCTATACGTAGAATGTTGTCTAAGGACCTTGATGAGGAGATTGATGATAGGACATGGGGTCCTATCTTAGATAGAGTGCATCATTCATCACTCTGTGCTAGACGTGGGGTGATACAATGTAAGATTCTTCACAGGGTACACTGGACCAAATCCAGACTATCAAGAATCTTTCCAGACGTTGATCCAAGATGCTATCGTATGTAATCAGGAGCCTGCAGACCATTATCATACATTTTGGACATGTCCCTCTCTATCAGCTCTCTGGAGCTCTGTGTTTGAGACGATTACAGTGTATGGGCTGTAGGTCAGCCCATACTGCCAAACCCAATCACAGGTATTTTTGGTGTCAGCGGAATCGAGTCTGCCCAGGTCCGTCTTGGATTTTTTTTTTTTTTTTTTTTTTTTTTACTGCAAGGTGTCTGATCCATACCCCACTCACATTGGATTGTAGATGTACTCCATTTTATGTCAGTTATAATTTCTTATCATAAAATACAGGGATCAGAGGCCAAATGTGAACACATCTGGGAACACCTCTCTAACTAATGTATATAGCTAGTGCTACTCTTCAATTCAATATCCTTGATCTTTGAAACGGTGGGGTGAATGTGTCAGTACTGTATGTAGTTTCCTAAGGTAATTTTCACGTTAATGCACAATGATTTAAATGTGTTGTGTATGGATATGATGAGAAAGGACTCATAGAACGTTTGAAAAACATCCTTGTGTGAACACTATCCGAACAAGTTAATTTGTAT
>NW_028172086.1:50000-72500 GCF_963971535.1 Notolepis coatsorum
TACACTTACCGTAGAAAGCCTGTCGTTCAGTGCTGTCGCCTAATACACATCACAGCCATTGACAGTTGCGCTGATACCGAGCTAACTAGTTATCAGTGAAATCTAAAATACCTAACGTTACTTAACATGATCTGATCTGATTTTTTTCGCAGCCTGAGGTTAATGTAAATAGTTAATGTAAATGTATATAGCGTATTTTTGTACATACTAACTTTACCCATAGCTAACGTTACCTAGCTAAACGTACTAGACATTAGCAATGTCTACTGTCGTGTCCATAAGTTCCCTGGCAGCATACTTTGTTGGTGAGGACAAAAGTATACAAAGAGGAGAGAACCATTTTAAATCAGGGCATGTAGAGGAGTTTGTGTATGCGGAGGGCCAGCATGAGAGACAGAGTCTATAATGTTTCGGTGAGTGTACAGTAGAAAGGTTTGCAATCCGTGTCACTTGCGTGAGTTAACTTTAACGGTACTGTAGTAACGTTACACTGAACTTAATCTCTGAAACCCAACTGTATTCTGAATATTGCATAAATATTTGTAATGTTAGTCAAGTTTGCAATTCATGTCTAGCTAGAGCACTAGTGTTGGGTGAAACAGATACTAGCCACAGATTCAGGGTCAGTTATTTTCCCATTGTACGAATTGTTAAGGTTATGGAATGTAAGGCGAATCTGATCGTAGGTCTGCGACTAAAGCAGGAGTCTACACTGTGGTGACGTCAGTCAGCAGCACCAAAGTGAAGTATAGTTCCTCAGTGAACGAAAACGTAAACATTGTCATTTTGCTACTTTTACGATTAATTGTGAATTGTTTCATGTTGAGCTATAGATTGTGGATGAATACACACAGAAAGGTACACCATGCCAATGTTCATGCTTTATTTGTTTTAAATGAAACGATTTAGAAATGTGTCCATTGGAAATACATTGCAATTTCAAGTGGGGTGGACCGCACGGGAAACAACAATGACTTAACCACTACACCTCCCTATATGGTGTATGTTTTAGTAGATCTCAGTTTACCTTACTAAACGCCATTCAAACTGCCATTGATGTTGAAAAGAGGTGGACAAATTCTCCATGAGACTTGAAAGTATTTTGAAAGTTGCTATGCATAGGTAATTCACCCTTGTGAATGTCACAGTGCCGTTTTACATTTGCTAACACTAACACTACTACAAGCCCGAATGTCAAACGTCTGCATTCAGTTGGGTGCGCTTGTTATTAACTCCTGGGTGCTCCAAATTTTGAAATGAGTAATAGAGTCAAGTAATTGAGTAATACATGTTTGTGAGTGAGTGAGTATATTTCCACCGATTTTATTTAGCAACATCAATGGCAGTGTGAAAGGTAGGCTGGATCTACCAAAACATACACTGTATACACCTATATGCACACACAATTTGTTAAAGGAACACACCAACATTATGGAAAATGCGTTTACCGTCAGACAAGAAGACGGTTATGGACCACTAGCCTAGCTCTTGGCCAAAAACACCTCTCCCAAAGTTTTAAGCTAGGCTAATGGTCCATATCCGCTTCCATTAATTTGCGCTAAACTAAGATAGCTTGCAGCCGGATAGCTTTCTACTGAACGCACAGAGAGGAAATTGGTATCTATCTTCTTACTAAGTATTTGACTATTTGCCTGGTCAGCAGCATTTCAACATTGGTGTGCATCCCCTTCTTCCATAATAGTTGAACCAAAAACTTGAACTTCTAGAACTCCGAGAACTCTGAGAACTCTGAGAACTCAGAATTCAGACTTAAAATGGGTCTTGGTGTCAATGTGACAATTATCACAACGCTCAAATGGCCGTCTCTCAGTCTCTCTCTCTCTCTCTCTCTCTCTCTCTCTCTCTCTCTCTCTCTCTCTCTCTCTCTCTCTCTCTCTCTCTCTCTCTCTCTCTCTCTCTCTCTCTCTCTCTCTCTCTCTCTCTCTCTCTATCTCTCTCTCTCTCCATACCACCACAGCATTATATTTTATATACTGTAACACTGGCAGTTGCTCCTCTGGGTTTCCTGTTGGCTTCTAAATATTCCAGACATATTCATAAAGCGATCTCGGTTTCCTCCAGAATCTATGTGGGTAATATCACTGCAGGTAACGGATACTCTATCAAGTTGTGTGTTTCATATCAATTTCAAATCATCTGCTCTTAATCAGCAGATTCTATTGGAGATTACTTTGTCTCTCTCTCTCTCTCTCTCTCTCTCTCTCTCTCTCTCTCTCTCTCTCTCTCTCTCTCTCTCTCTCTCTCTCTCTCTCTCTCTCTCTCTCTCTCTCTCTATCTCCAGATCTACCATTCTTAGTCACTATGGTTTATACTGTAATGGTCTGTACTGTACTTATGCTGATTGCAGTAATATAATATAGTAGTGTTTTATAACAGTTTAGATTTTCTAGCCATTTCTGCTTTTGAATGGCCTTGCTCAGCAGTAATAAGGCCTGGTGGTCAGTGTGTCCATGCTACTGTAATGTAACTCACCTGGATTCAAACCTGTGTACACCCGCATGGTGAACCAAGCATCTAGCAAGTGGAGTTCTTCCTGGCCTAGGGAGGTATTCGGCTTACTAGGCTTCAGGCAGGGCTGCTCTGCTACACCCCCTCCTTTGACAGGGAAACACAACACTATTTGTAGCAGGAGTCATTCATGCTAGCGAGCACTATTGCCTCCTCTCCCAGGTTGAAATGTATCCTTTCATCCAGTTTGGAACTGTGAGTCCTGTGCTTGCCAGCATGAAAGGCAGCAGCAGCACTACTGGTCGAGCTAAACCATCCATCCACCCACCCATCTATCCATCCATCCATCCATCCATCCATCCATCCATCCATCCATCCATCCATCCCTCCATCTCTGTCCAGCTGAAACATCAGAGAAACGATGCAGGGATGAGTCAGGATGAGTCAGGCACATGTCAGGAGACATAAGGGGCTCTGGCGGCAGGCAGCCGTAGATGGAGCTGTCATAGGGAATGCCGTCATGTCTGACACTGGAGTATCAAGGGCATCTCTGTGACTTCTTCTACTGTCTGCTTGTATTTTCTTGCCTTGCTTAATTACACTGTGCGTGTGCCGCTATTGTTAGGGTTTGATGTAAACTGGCACACAGCCTGAACCTGGGTCCCTCGGAGCCGGTGTTGTAATGATCTCTGAGCCTGGGTCCCTCAGAGCCGGTGTTGTAATGATCTCTGAACCTGGGTCCCTCAGAGCCTGTGTTGTAATGATCTCTGAACCTGGGTCCCTCAGAGCCGGTGTTGTAATGATCTCTGAGCCTGGGTCTTTCAGAGCCTGTGTTGTAATGATCTCTGAGCCTGGGTCCCTCAGAGCCTGTGTTGTAATGATCTCTGAGCCTGGGTCCCTCAGAGCCTGTGTTGTAATGATCTCTGAGCCTGGGTCCCTCAGAGCCTGTGTTGTAATGATCTCTGAGCCTGGGTCTTTCAGAGCCTGTGTTGTAATGATCTCTGAGCCTGGGTCTTTCAGAGCCTGTGTTGTAATGATCTCTGAGCCTGGGTCCCTCAGAGCCTGTGTTGTAATGATCTCTGAGCCTGGGTCCCTCAGAGCCTGTGTTGTAATGATCTCTGAGCCTGGGTCCCTCAGAGCCTGTGTTGTAATGATCTCTGAGCCTGGGTCCCTCAGAGCCTGTGTTGTAATGATCTCTGAGCCTGGGTCCCTCAGAGCCTGTGTTGTAATGATCTCTGAGCCTGGGTCTTTCAGAGCCTGTGTTGTAATGATCTCTGAGCCTGGGTCCCTCAGAGCCGGTGTTTTAGTAATCTTGTGTTCCGAGGCAATGGATCTCAGGAGAAGGAGGACACATGCAATTTGAAATATTATTATAGAATAGAATAGCAGGCCTATAAATTACCTTATTATAGCCATGTTGCACATCTATGGATCGGGCCAAATCTACTCGTTCTAATGACATAGTTCAATTTGGATTTAGTATCACCAGGCGTGCAGGAAGATTCGAGAATTAAATATACTGTAAATACAATCAGCTTTTTATTCTTGTGACAGGTCCGCCATTTTGAATCGGATTTCAACACAGATGGTTGCTAAATGTTCACAGAAGGTAGACAAACTAACTGCGCTCCAATCTATGCTAATAATGTTCAGTTTTGTGGTATATAATCCCGGGAAATAAGAGAAATAAAAAATAATAATCAGGAAGTAATTTGCTTGCAGGAAGCTGGAAATCGCTAGGAGATGTAGTTTACAGCAAACTGGCCACTCTCGTTTATTTCCGGTTGAAATATGCTAGTTTATGAACACAACATGAATTCCTGAACTGATATTTCATTAATAACACTTTAACCTATTGGTAAACAAACATATTGCTGAAAATATACACTATGACTGCTGACATTAGGGTGTTAACTCTTCAGTTTTTTAGGTTGGAAAGCAGGGGTGGGTGGGCACTCCCGTGGTGTTCTGATCTACTGAACTACACCTGAAAATATATTTTATATTTTACAAATTATTTGATTTAATATAATTGTATTGAATTGAATTGTCATGTCTTATTCTGTTTATTTTATTTATGATGTATGTGCCCAAGGCTGCGCGCTCGCGACTGCTGCAGTGGGCACATACCTCCTCACTCACGCGGCCACCCCTGGCGCCGCCAGAACCCTGGAGTTATCCGTAGGAGGTTCTGGTGGCCTACAGAGGAGGGGGATACGCATTCCTTTGTGGCGGCCTGTCCGGTGTGCGCGCGTAGTAAGACCTCTCGCCGTGCACCGGCGGGTCTCCTCCGGCCGCTCCCTATTCCCAAACGTCCCTGGTCGCACATATCCCTGGATTTTATTTCTGGCCTTCCCCCGTCAGATGGGTTCACTACCATTTTGGTGGTAGTGGACCGCTTCTCCAAGGCGGCCCACTTCATTCCCCTCCCCAAACTTCCCTCTGCTGGAGAGACGGCTGACCTTGTGGTGCAGCACGTCTTTCGGGTCCACGGGCTGCCAGTGGATATTGTGTCTGACCGGGGCCCTCAGTTCGCCTCCAGGTTCTGGAAGGCATTTGCCTCCAGCCTCGGCGCCTCCGTCAGCCTGTTGTCTGGGTTTCATCCGCAGTCCAACAGGCAGAAAGAGCGCGTCAACCAGGATCTGGAGGGGATTCTGAGGTGCTACGTTGCCGGTTGTCCGGCAACGTGGAGTAGGAGGTTGGCATGGGCTGAGTACACGCATAATACCCTTCTCTCCTCCTCTACAGGTATGTCTCCCTTTCAGTGTCAGTATGGTTTTCAACCTCCTCTGTTTCCCGAACAGGAGCGGGAGGCTGAGGTGCCGTCGGTCCAGGCCCACGTGGCTCGCTGTTGCGGGACGTGGAACCGGGTTCGGACGGCTCTACAGAAAGCCTCTGTTAATGCTCAGCGGCAGGCTTACCGCAAGCGGCGTCCGGCTCCGGTTTTCCGTCCTGGGCAGCGGGTTTGGCTTTCCACCCGTGATCTCCCTCTCCGGGTGTAATCCAGGAAGCTGGCCCCTCGCTTCATAGGCCCCTTTAAAGTGGTTTGTCGCTCTCATCGCCCTTGTCCCCGCCACTTCCCGCAGTTCCTCCGCCCTGCATCCTTGACGGTCAAACTGTCTACACGGTGCGGAGGATCCTGGCTTGTAGGCGGAGGGGTAGGGGGTTTTAGTTCTTGGTGGATTGGGAGGGGTACAGGGTAGAAGAGCGTTCCTGGGTGCCTCAAAGGGATATCTTAGATCACAGCCTTATTGGCGATTTTCGTCGGCTGCATCCCGATGCCCCTAGGTGAACATCAGATGCCGTTCGTCGGGGGGAGGTACTGTAACGTTCTGGGTTTCTGTCCTCTTCTAGGACTGGAAATCCTACCGCCTTTCTGGAGTACTTCACCCTGTTCTATATTATTGCACTGATTGACTGTCACCTCTGGTTTGCTGTCACTAATTGCTGCGTGGTGTATGTTAGGAATGTGGCTATATAGTAATCTCTTGTTCTCTGTCTCTTTGTCGGATCTTCAAGTGCTGGAACCTCTTGTCGCTGTTGTTTTGATTTAGTTCTCTTCCTTTAAGTATATTGTCAGTTGACGCCTGGCGTTTGTTTGTTATCGTTACAGTATCCTTGCTCTGGTGATTCTTATAATAAAAAGAACGCCCAATTCAAGAAGAGCAACCACATCTCTGTCTCCTTCTTCCTTCTACAATTGGAACTCAATTCCTACCTTGAACCGTAACAAATTCAGTACTGTATCTACAAAACCTTCTGTTTAATCATCTTCCATTTATTCATTTGCTTTTATTTTTCAGGTCTGGTCAATTTGAGCATGGTGTTATTCACAGTCAAAGATACAAAAAAATGTCATTGATATTCTCATTTGGTTCATTACAATTTACTCAAGCCTAGTAACAGACACAGTATTTCTGACACTGGGAATACATTCCCTGAGATCCATAGATGTCCCTAGAATCAGATACTAGGGATGCTCGATATTGACTTTTTTACCGATACCGATATACCCATATTGTCCAACTCTTAATTTCCGATACCGATATCAACCGATATCACATTTTAATGCCGATATCGGCCAATAATATCGGTAGGCCGATAATATCGGACATCATTTCTATAGAAATGTAAAAAAAAGAAAAAAGAAAAAATGTATTTTTTTTTGAAAACCGATACCGATATTTTCCGATATCACATTTTAATGCCAATATTGGCAGATAATATCGGTAGGCCGATATAATCGGACATCCCTATCAGATACCAAGAACATGCAAATGGACCATATTAAAAAAATGTCTGTAAATGTGTATTCTACATTCTTATGGAAATAAAATAAAAAAAAAAATAAAAAAAAGGTTAGGGTTGAGTTAAGGTTGGGTTTTAATTAACTTTCAGTTAAGGTTAAGGTTAAGTTAAGGTTAGAGTTGAATTAAGGTTTGAGTTGAGTTAAGGTTCGAGTTGAGTTAAGGTTCGAGTTGAGTTAAGGTTATGGTTGAGTTAAGGTTTGGGATACGGGTTAGGTCAGGCATGTAATGGAGAAGATTCATATTTAATGAATGAAAATCAATGCAATATCCCCAAGTGAATGTGTGTGTGTGTGTGTGTGCATGTGTATGTGTGCATTTGCCTGTCTGAGCCAGTATGTGGAACCGTATACTTACCAGCTTGCATGTGCAGATGCATGTATGTGTACGTTCAGATGTGTATCTGTGTATGTCAGCATAAGTAGGCTACTTGCCAAAGGATGTATAGGCTACTTGTGCATAGGCTACTGCTAAACTGTTTACATGTCATTATGCTCATGTGTGTGTGGGTGCTGGAAGTGGTCCTTATGGACTGGTGGTGATGGCATACTTCACACCCCGAGCCAACCAGGAAGTAGTTGACAGCTCCCAGTGCCCCGGCCCGCCGCTAATTTCTCCACTTCCTTCCTGCTAGCCTAGCTTAGCATCAATCACCCTCCCCCTGGTCATAGGGCTAGCGCAAACTAATTTCCTTAATGCTGATTGCACTGTAAACGAACGCTCGGCTCTCTCCTCACCCTCTCTGGTTCTCTTTCCATTCTTTTCTCTCTCTCTCTCTCTCTCTCTCTCTCTCTCTCTCTCTCTCTCTCTCTCTCTCTCTCTCCCCCTCTCTTTTTCTTTCTTTACCTCTACTGTTTCCTCTTGGTTTGGGGTGGAGCTTCGTTAAAAAATATGGGAAATGGTGGTTGAGAATTTGTTTAGTTTTTTCACTTCACTTAACTGGTTACCCAGTTACCCACTCTGTAGGACACACATGGTTAGGAAGTGATGGATTACATGTCATTGAATTACAGAAATAGGATTATCTGATAAAAAAAATCTATCTATCTATCTATCTATCTATCTATCTATCTATCTATCTATCTATCTATCTATCTATCTATCTATCTATCTATCTATCTATCTATCTATCTATCTATCTATCTATCTATCTATCTATCTATCTATCTATCTATCTATCTATCTATCTATCTATCTATCTAGTGCAGGGGGCTTCAGTGGCGTCTGGGAACGGCAGGCTGGGAGAGGATCCTGGCTTCACGCCGAGGCACGAGAAATTCCCGGCATGTTTCCCAAGCCAGCCCTCATCAACACAAGAGGAGCCTTGCTATTTCTCACCTTCGCTGAATCGGCACACCCGGCCTCACTCACTCTCTCTCTCTCTTTGGGGTCAGGGACGGTGTGCGAGTGTGTATGTGTCTATGTGCTCGCGTGGGTCTATCTGCCCGGTGCTTCTGCCCCGAGCACGTCCTTCCGTGGCTGAGGCGGTGACAGCGCCACGGCCAGAGACAGACAGGATTCCTCTCACTGTGGCGGCGCGGCAGGTCAAAGGGCGACTCCGAACAGGAAGTAAACAACACATTAAAACCCTTCCTCTATTTGTTCCTTTATTGTCTTATCATTGTCCCGGGGGTTTATTGTTAGCACAGTCAGCGTGCAAAAAAAAACTGCCCGGCTCACGCCACCCCCCCCGCCGCCCTTCCCCCCCACCACACACCACACACACACACCTTCATTTGAATGGGATTTTCATCGTGCCGCTAGCCACGCCGTAGCACAGGACACTGTGCGTGAGAAGGGCTCAACTCGAAGTGCCGCGGTTATCAGCTCTCACTTCATCGCTGTCATTCCAGCCAATTATGGGATCCAGTGCCAGAACTTTCTGCCGCCACGCCCTTTCACATGCCATGGGGCCTCAGAGAGCCGCTCCAGGAGAATTAACACCACATTTGTCTGCGGGAGACTCTGGGTGTATAAAGGGATTTACCGTCTTGGCTTTCATCTTTTTGCCTTGTATTAACAGGGAAAGTGTGAGGGGGCCTAGAATAGGATTGGGTGTGTACAACACCTCACACACACACACACACACACACACACACACACACACACACACACACACACACACACACACACACACACACACACACACACACACACACACACACACACACACACACACACACACACACACACACACACACACACACACACACACGTAATAGTCTCAATTGGGGGGGTTCCCAAAGGGAGGGTGGTTCTCCAGCAAAATGATACATCTCCCCAGTTTCACTGTTATTTCACGAGAAGTTGATGATAATGGAACAGTTTCTCTCTCTCCACTGTTATCTCCCCACGTTGTATATAGAGAGTAAGTTAATGGCATTCGGCACTAAATCATATCTGACGACCTTCTCAAGTGAGCGTCCGTGGTCTAATGTGTGTAGTCGCCCGGGGGGTCGTCCACATGGAGAAGTTGGGGAAATCCTGGTCCTAAATCATTGCCTACATGAAAAACCTTGTGTTAAACAAGAAATTCACATGTCACACGCAACACAAGTTGCCCCCCCCCAAATCTACAAACCAAGGATCAAGGATTCAAGGATCGAATCTGTGATTTTTACGAGAGACACAATTAAAAGTTCCTCCATTATTAACACTGCATTAGAGACCGATCAACCAACTCATTACATTACATCGTTAATTTTATTTTCTGAGACATGCAAATTTGCTTCAACTCACTGTAGTGCAAACAGCTGTGAACTAGAGAATGTGCCCATATACCATTCTAATGTGATTGTGACTATCTTTTTTGGGGAGCGATGTGTTCACGTTCACCAGTCTAGCCTCAAACTCTACAAAATCATCAAAATAACTTTTTATGATATACCTGGCGAATCATTCTTCCTTTACCTACAACTAAGGTCGGCGCTCAGGGCCAACAGTGTACCGTGGGCTCAGGCGTTGCACCAATACCCTTTTGTCGGGCTTATCGGTGACAGGACAACCACAAGAGGGTTTGTCTCAGATTGTTATACACGTTTAATCAAATCCACATATAAAAAGGAAATGTCTTTTGTGGTGTCTGTGGTAATATCATTTGTTTTTATTTTTAGGTTCTGTATTTATTATCTTTGTGATTCTACTGTCATTATTGTTATTGTTAGTGTTATTATTGTCCTGTGAAGTCATGTCTATTATTATTATATATATTATTATTATTATTATTATTATTATTATTATTATTATTATTATTATATATATTATTATTATTATTATTATTATTATTATTATTATTATTATTATTATTATTATTATTATTATTATTATTATTATTATTATTATTATTATTATTATTATTATTATTATTATTATTATTATTATTATTATTATTGTATTGTGTGGTGTCTTGTGTTGTTTTATATTTCATGTAAATTAAAAAGGAAAAATAAAAAGATTTGATACAAAAATATCATCAAAATAACATGTTGATTTTATCACATTATTAAATGATGAGGCTCTCGATTCACTTAGCTAGATGTTGCATACTAATCCATATAACTCTGTATGATAGCATTTACAATAGTGCTGTATATACCGTATATAGACATATATTTACTGCATATATATATATCCATATATGTTTGAAAATACCTACATATGGTCACCAGCTTGGCTGGCCGTTCACACTAATACAATTGGCTGTATTAGAGGGTGGGAGAAGCTGGCGGGGTAGGTCCGGGTCGTTGTAAACAGCGACTCCTACAGTTCGGTCGGGGCGCCTGCTAAGCGCGGATAGGACCTGAGTGGGATAGTGTGATCCTTCCACACGCTACGCCCTCTCAGGGAGGATCCGCGCTGCCAGGTGAAAAAGAAGCGGTTGATTGGCTGGACGTGTGTCGGAGGAAGCACGTGATAGCCTCCACTCTCCCAGATGATCTGACTGTGGGGGGTAAGTGCGCAGCGACCAGGAAGGGGATTGGGAATTGGCATACGACTAACATTGGGATGGGAGAAAATCGGAGGAAAATGAAAAAAAATAAATAAAAAAAAATACCTACATATAATACTTCTATATACCTACTTATATACCTGCATATAACCCATATAACTCTGTATGATATCATGTACATAAATCCTTTTTCATATCTGCTATATCTATATCTCTACATATCCCTTACCTACTCTTACAGTTATGCTACTGGCCAGTATGACTTACTACCATAGTGTCATTATTCCTGTATCACTGTACATATTAATACTACTCTGTACATACATTTGATTAGCACTATTACTCAGTAGTACTAATTTATATATTTTATACCCAGTTTAATCACCTGTACATTGTATATTAGTACTATTGCACTTTAAAGTTACATTTGCTTTTACAGTTAGCTCTGGTTGGATGGCAAACTTCTTTTAGTTGTACTGTACTTTGTAATGACAATACATTTGAATCTAATCTAATCTAATCTAACACGATTCGTAGATGTACCAAAATATAGGACATGGAAGAGATGTCTAGCACAAAAGAAAACGTAATACTAAATAAATCTGTCAAAAGTCCCCAAATGAGTGAAATATCCTTGAAGGCTTAATCAAAATTCAAACATCGCCCATAGCCTATCCAGAACACACACGGTCGAACGCACACAAACACACGTTTGTGTAATAGTACTTCACTATGTGTGTGTGTGTGTGTGTGTGTGTGTGTGTGTGTGTGTGTGTGTGTGTGTGTGTGTGTGTGTGTGTGTGTGTGTGTGTGTGTGTGTGTGTGTGTGTGTGTGTGTGCGTGTGTCCTGCTTGTGCGTGTATGTATTATGCATGTGCATGTGTGGAGCCCCTGCTAGCCGGCATCAGGCCAGGTCTTTCCCAGTGGAAAGATGGATGGGAGTGTGCTGCCCTGGGGGCCACTGGGGCCACGGTCCCCTGATGGGACTTTTCCCTGGCCTGCTGGGCGCACTGCAGCCGTCCGGGACCCATCAGTCAATCTGCTGCTACTGGCACGGACACACACACACACACACACACACACACACACACACACACACACACACACACGCACACACGCACGCGCACACAGGCAGAGTGTATAAGGCAACATAAGGCACGGATGGCAGGGAGGAAACTGTAGCTGCATCTACTCCTGTCCTAATGGTTGGTACAGGGCGGTTCATGTTTCGGACTCGCTCCAGGGCCCACCGCGGACATGCTGCTACATTATGTTAGCCTGTGTTTTATTTGGCTTTGTTTGGTTTAGTGGACTGGGATAGGATGTGAGGAGGAGGAGGGGGCAACCGAAAGCCCCAGCAGGAGGGCCCGCTCCAACACAAACACTTGGAGGCTGACGCCTGCTGTGATTTGCTGCTCACACACCACAGTGTTATGTACACCCTGAGCCACAGGCCACAGATGGAGCAATATTAGCACCCTGAGTGTGTGCCTGTGTGTGTGTGTGTGTGTGTGTTTATGTGTGTGTGTGTGTGTGTGTGTGTGTGTGTGTGTGTGTGTCTGTGTGTCTGTGTGTCTGTGTGTCTGTGTGTGTGTATGTATGCGTATGCGTGTGCGTGTTTGTATTGGGAATCACGGTGTTGCTGGCACTGGGTCGGCCTGCACATAATAGTGTATCAACTGTATACTGTGTCTCTTGAGTGTGTATGTCACGTATGTGTGTCATAAGAGGGGGGGGGGGCGGTAGGGGGGGGGGGGGGGGGCACATGTGCTGCGCGGGGTTGGGTGGCACACCACACGTCACGGCAGGCTGATGGATGGGTGGGACAGCCACGGCTAGAATCCCCCCGGCCGGGCGGCTAACCTCGGCGCTGCTAGCTAACAGCACTGCTTATTCAGACACTGACACGGGCCTGTCTGGGACCGCCTGGACTGGCGACACGGCCTGGGAGATTCCTGGAGTAAGACCCAGGCGCACACACACACACACACATACACACACACACACTGAGAATGAGATGAAGAGGGGGGGGTTTGAGAGTCCTGACAAATTACCCACATCCTCGGCACTCCAGTGTCCAGGCAGGGGGTAAGCTAGAGGGGCTTGTCGAGGGGGTTGGGGGGTCAGGGAATGAGGGCGTCTAAAGCACGCACTTTCTCTGTGGAAGGCCCAGGAGGGGGGATT
Organism: Notolepis coatsorum; assembly: GCF_963971535.1. Taxonomy (NCBI): domain Eukaryota; kingdom Metazoa; phylum Chordata; class Actinopteri; order Aulopiformes; family Paralepididae; genus Notolepis; species Notolepis coatsorum. Next base: position 62,910 of record NW_028172086.1, read on the forward strand.
GGGGGCCCGGCGGGGGGGCATTTATTTTAAGTCTCTTTATCCAATCCATCACCAAAACCTGTGCTTGTTGGCGGACAGGGACAGGGGGCCGAGCATGTATGCAAGTGGTGTGTGTGTGTGTGTGTGTGTGTGTGTGTGTGTGTGTGTGTGTGTGTGTGTGTGTGTGTGTGTGTGAAGTAGCAAGGGCAAGCGTTAGTACGCAAGGTGTGTGTGTGTGTGTGTGTGTGTGTGTGTGTGTGTGTGTGTGTGTGTGTGTGTGTGTGTGTGTGTGTGTGTGTGTGTGTGTGTGTGTGTGTGTGTGTGTGTGTGTGTGTGTGTGTGTGTGTGTGTGTGTGTGTGTGTGTGTGTGTGTGTGTGTGTGTGTATGGAACAGCGTTCCAGACTTGCAGAGAGAGGATTAGGAGTCTGGAATGCAAGACACTCCTTGACCCTGGCGCGACCTTTGCGGCTAAACCCCTTGCCCATATCTGTCCCTCATGGGTCATGATCCAATTGGTGGCCCCTTTAGAATCTGACCTCTTACGCAGCTTGCCGCCCCGGCCCGTTTGAAGCAGCTCCATTCAAATACGGCGGGGCCTAAGCCAGATTGCCTTGGACCACAACCAGGGGACCCATAAGAACCTTACAACTTCTTAAAGGGGAACACCATCCAAATTAAGAACTCCAATATGTTATTTCCATTCATAAAGCCAGAAACTGTAGAAGTACGACTCAAACATGTGATGTAATCAGGTATAAAGTCTGGAGCTGCTCTGTAGACAATGCATGGGAGACTGATTTTGACCCACAGATTGTGTGTTTGAGTTTTTACACCCGCATGAGATTTATTCTCTAGTAGTGGTGAAAGGGAAAACACACAGAACATCTCCCTGGGTGCTCTCAGTGTCACCTATAACATCTTTCCCAAATCATTGTCAGCTCCAGACTTTATATTTGATGACATCATCAAGAGTTTTATCTTAGCATCGTTTTTGGATTAGGGAGATTTGTTTGTTATCATTGATCATTTTGAATCCTTGAATCCATATTGGATGTAGTTCCCCTTTTAAATGGGAATTTCAATGATAATTCACTTCAGAATAATGTTTGGTCTTTAATTCAATAGAATAGCGGTTGCACTGGCCGGGGGGCAGGGTTGTCTTTAAAACAACTCCGTTTTTCTCCCATCCCAATGTTAGTCGTTATGCCAATTCCCAATCCCCTTCCTGGTCGCTGCGCACTTACCCCCCACAGTCGGTCTGGGAGAGTGGAGGCTATCACGTGCTTCTTCCGACACATGTGTAGCCAATCAACCGCTTCTTTTCACCTGGCAGCGCGGACTCTCACTGAGAGGGTGTAACGTGTGGAAGGATCACACTACCCCCCTTAGATCCTTTCCTCGCTGAGCAGGCGCCCCGACCGAACTGTAGGAGTAGCTGTTTACAACGAACAGGACCCACCCACCGGCTTTCCCACCATCTAACACTGCCAATTGTGTTAGTACGACGGCCGGCCAAGCCAGAAGCAACGCCGAGAGCTGGGCTCGATACCAGTATCCCCTGTGTTGGTGGCGAGCGCATTGCCCACTGCGCCACCCAGCCGCCTCAACAGACCTTGTTGTGAGCAGTTTCAAGTAGGAACTATTTTCTACCCAAGTACACCGCCATTCATTATTATGTAAACTGCTCACAACAAGGCCTGTGGATCATCTTGAGTAACCTGATTTCTTGGAAAAGACATCGCTTTTGAGTTTTTCAGATGAATTTTTTTGGTGCTTTGAGTGCCGCGAATAGAGTGCCTTTCAGCTCCATCGTATTGGAGTGATGGAAGATATATCCAAAACTAGGCAAATCATACCGAAGCGATCTGGATGGATAGATAGCACTCTGGGTAAGGGGGACATTTTTTTAAATTTAAATTTATTTGTCAGACTATTTTATTTTTGTGTTTCAATCTGAAAATGACACTCGGGGAGACACACTCATACGATATATGTCTGAACATTATCGATTTCCAATGATAATCACAACCATAATTAAATAGTTGATTCATTCTCTGCACACAGATTAGACATCTCAAACTCCTCTACCTATGGGAGACAGTGGTGAATAATCTACACACCAATAGTCCTACAGGCCAAACTTTTCCTTCATCATACTGAATGGTATTTCCAAGCTGAAATTCAGGAGCATTCCCCTTTAATACGCCCCCCCCCCCCCCTACTTTAGGAAAATAATAAAACTATCACTCTTGTCATACCTTTAAAGCGTCCTTGTTCACCTAAAACATAAATGAAGCGTGTTCCTTTACCCTTCCCCTCTCTGTTTCGCAGGCCACGAGGCACGGAGGCCTCTTCCATTTGCGACCGTGTCCGTCGTGAGCGACGTTAATGGAGGCTGGAAGAACAGGTCGGGAAGACAGGTGACTGGCACTGGACTCTCTCTCTCTCTCTCTCTCTCTCTCTCTCTCTCTCTCTCTCTCTCTCTCTCTCTCTCTGACTGACAAGACATGACTGACTGGTGAGAGACACGAGGCAGATGGGCGCCCACATTGCCACCGCTGAGGCCCCCTCTGAATGAAATATTAATATCTGATTAATTTATCAGCATAGATGGGAAGGCATCGTTGTTTTGTTATTTAAGATGCTGTTTAGATGCCGTCGTACTGTTATTGTATTTTAGCCCCAGTGGGACTGGATGATGTCAGATTTCAGGATTCGCAATTCTTTCCTGAAACATACAGGACAAGGTGATTCAAACGGCAAAGAAGAGAATATCTAGTCAACACATACAGTGCATTTTCTAGTCATTAACTAGAATAACTAGCCTTTAACCTCTTCCACCCGTGCGGTCCATCGGCGGACCGCAAATGACATCACATCATAAATCAATCTCTCCAGACTGTTTCACAAAAGTATCGTTTTCTTTGTCAAACGTATTCAAGTATAAACATCATAACCATGTCACAACAGCAGTTATATTATCATCAATATGTTAGTTTACCAATAGGTTAAAGTGTTATTAGATAGATTTTCATTTTCGTTGTTTAGTTCGCGAAAGTCGACCATTTTGGACAATTTGAATGTTGGGAATGTTTTTTTGCTGCCATTTCGTAGAGGAAAAAGAGAGCTTTCGATGAGTGTTGGAACTTTTCCGAACGGCACTTCCCAAAAGCCTCTATGGGGTTTCAAGCACATTACTTCTGTAAGAATTTTTGTAATATCTCTTATTATTCGGGATAATAAACCACAACACTTAACGTTATTGACATATATTGAAGCGCAGTTCATTTCTATTCCCTATTTTTAGCATGTAGCAACAAATAGATTTGAAATTAGTTTAAAAACGGTTGCACCCTGATAAAAATAAAAAAGCTACTGTACATACAGTAGATTTCATTATCTGTTCTTATGCACGCCTGGTGATACTAAATCCAAATTGAACTCGGGCATTTGAAATATAAGATTTGGCACAATCCATAAATGTGCGAATTGGCTATAATAAGGTAATTTATAAGCCTGCTATTCTATATTCTATAATAATATTTCAAATAGCATTGGTCCGGAGGGGAGAATTCAGTACTGTATCTACAAAACCTTCTGTTTAATCATCTTCCCTTTATTAATTTCCTTAGATTTTTTGTACACATGATCTCAAGAAGGTACTTAACGAGTTTTTTCATGTCTGGTCATTATTAGCATGGTGTTATTCACTGTCAAAGATGCAAAGAAAAATCATAATTCATATTCTCCTTTGTTTCATCACAATTTAAGCAAGCCTAGTAATATACACAATATTTCTGACACTGGGAATACATTCACTGAGGTCCATAAATGTCCCTAGATACCAACATGCAAATGGACCTTGTAGAAGTGGAGCAATATTCCATTTACTTAGGTATGTATTTTAGGCGGATTTTCAGAAAATAAGGCTCCGGGCTCAAGAACTAGTAATTCTTGCATGGAGTATCATAATCGGTTGAGGACTGAGGCCTGTTGATATGTCACATCACATGGCTGGTCGGCTGTTCATCAGCGAGATTGCAGAGTGTAAAGCAGCATATACAAATTAATTGGAAAGCTTTTTTAAAGACAAATTCTTTTTATTGCAGATTTGATACACATGATTTAAAATTAGAACAGGCTATGGTTACTATGAAAGTAAGGGCGATGGTGGATGTGGACTTTATTTAGATGATGTCAGATCACATTTTACATCCTCGCAAGGGCCTTGGGCCAGATGGCATCAGCTGCAGGGCACTGAGAGGATGTGTGGATCAGCTGGCGCAGCCTTTCCAGAGGCTGTTCCAGTGGTCACTAGACATGCAACCTGTGCAAAAAGGCTACGACGTGTCGGTGCCCAAAAATTACAGACCAAGGGAATTAAATTATCTGCACCCAGTTGCCTTAACATCTGCAGCAATGAAATGTTTTGAGAAAAAAATTGTGTTGAAAGAACTTCTGTCGTTTAGAATACATGTTTTGCATCCTGTGTTGAAGACACGCTGCTGACTTTGATGAAAAACATCTATAAGCACCTTGAGCAGCTCAGAGCCTGGTAGAGATTGTGTGTAGTATGTGGATTTCAGCAGTGCGATCAACACAATACAACCGCACAATGTTGATTCTATTATATGTTATTTGCACATCGTTGCGGGCAAGACCACACGCATTTCATTGTATACTTGTATGCCGTGACAAATAAATCTCTTGACTTGACTTGACTTGACACACCTATTGAGCAAATTGGTGGATCGTGGAGTAAATCCTAAAATGATCCTGTGGATTAACAACTCCTAAAATGATCCTGTGGATTAACAACTTTTTGAAAGTCAGCAGGTTATTTCCGTTTTTTTTTCTCATAATCTAAAATCATGTTATACAGTCTGTGCACTAATGATTGTCAGGCATATGTATATTCTGTATTATTTGCATTGCTCAGGATGTTTGTTGGTTTTGTGTGTGTGTGTGTGTGTGTGTGTGTGTGTGTGTGTGTGTGTGTGTGTGTGTGTGTGATTGTGTGTGTGTGTGTGTGTGTGTGTGTGTGTGTGTGTGTGTGTGTGTGTGTGTGTGTGTGTGTGTGTGTGTGTGTGTGTGTGTGTGTGTGTGTGTGTGTGTGTGTGTGTATGTGTGTGTGTGTGGAGGCGTTCGGAGGTGTGTGGAGGTGCTGGTGGGTGTATAATGTGTTGTAAATGGGACATGTATGATCACATGAATTTCTCGATCATTCAGTCTGGTGTGGTGGGGGGTCATGTAGTGTTCCAGATTGTTCTGTGGTGGTGGGGTCATGTACTGTTCCAGATTGTTCTGTTGTGGTGGGGTCATGTACTGTTCCAGATTGTTCTGTTGTGGTGGGGTAGTGGATGAGGCCTCAGTGCTGTTCAGCGTCCTTACCGATTGATTGACCTTACTTCTCCATCACTTCCTCTCTCTCTCTCTCTCTCTCTCTCTCTCTCTCTCTCTCTCTCTCCTCTCTCTCTCTCTCTCTCTCTTCTCGTCTTCTCTCTCTCTCTCTCTCTCTCTCTCTCTCCTCTCTCTCTCTCTCTCTCTCTCTCTCAGAAGGCTGCCTACTTACCATGTATTTTGACCTCATCTACTTGACTATTCTTCCTCTCTCTCTCGCAGGCTAGTCTATTATTTTTGTGCTTCTTATTTGGCTCTTGGACTTTCGAAGTAAGCAGTTTCCCTTCACTGCTCGACTAGACATTTCCCCTGGCTGCCCAGTAATGAAAATGCCATTATATGTTGCCTGTTTGACATAATTAGGGGCCCAAAAATGGAGCAGTCAAAGCGGCATACATCAAGAGGAGAGTTGTGGCATTTTTCATTAATTTCCTATTTTGCTCAACAAAAGAAAAAGAATGTAATATGTTTGACAAATTCATAGTGAATATTTTGTGCAGGGTGCATCAGAGAAAACATTATGATACACTATACTGTGGTGTACTAGTCATAATCTATGACCCACAGCTGGTTGGTAGGGCTGACGACTGGGCTGCAGCAGTGCCTTAGTGAATATATAGCATGATGATGATGCTGGATTAATGACAGGACCTGCCTGTCAATGATGAGGACAAAGGCTGAGTGGGGTTGGGGTGGTGAGGGGGGTCAGGGGGGGTAGTAGAAACGCAGAATATGGCTAGAACCAGGCGCCAACCCAACACAGGCACAGCTGGGGGTTAAACTCCCAGACAAGTTAAATCAAGATGAAAAGTGACTAGGAAGGAGGGAGGGAGGGAGGGATCTAGAGAGAGAGAGGGAGGGGGGATAGAGAGAAGAAGGGAAGGGTGGAGAGGGAAAGAAGGGGAAGAGGAGGGGGCAAAGTTACATCAGCCACTTGTTGTGAGAGTTGTGTGAAGAAGGATGACGGGGCCGAGGGGAGGGAGGGAGGGAGGGAGAGAGGGTGGGAGGGAGAGAGGGAGGGATAGAGGGAGGGAGGGAAGGGAGGGAGCGGAGGGAGGGAGGGAGGGAGGGAGGGAGGGAGGGAGGGAGGGAGGGAGGGAGGGAGGGTAAGGAACGGTCAGATGGCCAGTCAATAGCTTGGTCAATCATTTTTGGCTGAAGCTATGGATCTAATATGAGCTAAAAGGCTGCAAAGCAATGAGGGTGGAGGCCGATGAAAGGCAAGGGTGATTCAAGAGGAGAGAGAAGAGAGAGAGAGAGAGAGAGAGAGAGAGAGAGAGAGAGAGAGAGAGAGAGAGAGATAGAGAGAGAGGGAGAGAGAGAGAGGGAGAGAGAGAGAGAGACATAGAGAGAAAGAAAGGGGGAGGATATGAGATGAAATAAAGGATACTGGTAGCATGTCTTCATACTGTCCGTGCTGGTAGCGGGATAATTCTTTTTGTATCCGTTTTATCTTAACTTAACATATCTGATCCTGATGAGGTCAGCCACTGAACCGCTGAGTCAGCAACGGCAACATGAGAAAAACAAAGACAGCTCTGTTTGTTCCCGCCCACCTGTGTGTTAAGGAAAGTTTATGTTTATTCATGTGTGTGTGTGTGTGTGTGTGTGTGTGTGTGTGTGTGTGTGTGTGTGTGTGTGTGTGTGTGTGTGTGTGTGTGTGTGTGTGTGTGTGTGTGTGTGTGTGTGTGTGAGTGTGTGTGTGCATATGTGTGCTGTCTCCGGTGTGAGGCAGACTCCCTATGCCATCTGTCTGACAGAGGCAAAGAGGCAACCGTGAGGAGCTGGAAGGGCCCCCCGACTCTGGCCCCTCACGCCCGCATCAAGGTACGTCAATCTCCCCTGTGCTGGCATCTCCTTACCTGTGGCAGCACACTCTGCACCTCACCCTTCCCCTCTCCTCCTCCCTCCCCTCGCCCCCACACTCCTCCTCCCCGCCTCTAGCTCCTCAAGGAATCTGTCACTCACCTGTCAGTTCCCTCATCAACAACAAACCATTACCCTTCATGGAACGAGGGCCGAGGCAGGGAAGGGAACCATCGTAGCGCAGCCACAGCAGCCGTTTTGTCCCAGTTTCAGGTTTGGCCCCTGGTGGTGAGGATGACATGATGGCTGAGTTGTTGACTGACGACGTCAGATTTACATTTACGTTTACATTTTGTCATTTAGCTGACGCTTTTATCCAAAGCGACTTACAAGTTCTGTACGACAAGTCAGCAGGAAGGGCACAACTCAGCTGAGTAACAATGATCATCAAAGTCTTGAAACTTGAGTGGCTGCAGTGTTGAGTGCGTAGTAGTAGAGACATGTGGCTCGGGAGGTAGAGCAGTCGTCTGGCAATGAGGAGGTTCCCGGTTCGATTCCCACTCCTCCCGGGCAGCGTGTCGATGTGTCCTTGAGCAAGACACTTAACCCCTAATTGCTCCCGATGAGCAGGTTGGCACATTGCATGGTTGCCTCCGCCGTCAGCATGTGAATGTGTGAGTGAATATGTGAGTGAATGGTAAAATGTGAGTAACAAATTGTAAAGCGCTTTGGATAAAGTGCTATATAAAAAAGCAGCCATTTACCGTTTACATGTTAAAAAAAACCAAAAAAACTAACCTAACTAACCTTACTGTCATGCACTAATATACTAACCTACACTGTAGCACTCAACACTTTGATGAACATTGTTACTCAGCTGATAGAGTTGTGCCCTTCCAGATGACTTGTCGTACAGAACTTGTAAGTCGCTTTGGATAAAAGCGTCAGCTAAATGACTAAATGTAAATGTAAATGTTAGTATATTAGGAAGAGCGCATGATAGTATAGGACAGTGAGAAGGTTATTTTTTTTATTTATTTTTTTTTACCACAGCCACACTCCGACAGGTGACTTCATGGTACAGTAGTAAAACTTGTCATACTCCTCTCCACACTATGTTAGCGCTGTGCCAGTCATCCTTCTGCTATAGGGTGACAAATAATCGCAATCATCCTGGTCTTAGCACTGCCCAGGAGGCAGCGACGGTGCCCTTGCAAAATAGTGTTGCAGATAACGAAAGGATAATTCCGACTGAAATAATCAGCCAATGGCGTGCTTATACTGAGTCTCATGGGTGCCAATCCAGACTACTTCATACTATATTTGGAAGCGCTCAAGGAATGTGATGAGTGCCTCGTGAGATTGATCCAACAGTACTTTCAGGGTGGATCTGTGAATGATCTTGGCCCAACAGCGTGGGTGCTGAGATCAGGATTCAAATCCATCTGGCGAACGTATGCATTTGTGTGAAAAACAATGCATCTGTTGGGCACCACAGGGTGGGTTTATTAGGTGTGGCTCGAAGGAACCCGTACATTTCTTTTTAACCTCAGACCCGCGGTGACTGACGACAAGCCGTGAATACCAGCTTTACACGCTGGCTGAAAGGTCTCCCAGGCACCCTGCAATGAGGCATAAATTACTCATTTACATGATTAAATCTGGGAAAATAATGTTCTCCCCCACTGCATAAGTGTTTTTCTCTTTGAAGTATCTTGAGTAGGAGCTGGAGCTCACGTGAGCTGACATGGTGGTGATGGTGGTGGTGGGGGTAGAGGGTGGACTATAGTTTAGCTATCAGTGTCTTCCACGGCCCTATCATGAGCTCTGTCTGACATATTGCACAAATAACCATCAAAGCAGCTTCACTGCGCCGGCCGGGTTCAGGGCAGTAAATCTAGCCTGGTGAGGGACACACCATTTTGTTCCATATTTACGCCCGAGATCCGAGTGGACGCAAGGAAGCGGAGAATGCAAAATGCGGCCCAAAAAAGAACCCTTGGCTGCAGGCCCCCAAAAAAACCCGGGGCATATCAGTTGGGCTTCGCTGCCACATGGCATATGGTACAAGACAAACTGCCTCCTCTCTCTTCTCTGCCTGGATCTGCTCTGATATGACGTCCCAGCAGCAGGCATCAGGCAGGCTTAGCGGTGATTTGGGGGGAAAAGGGGAGAAAGGACGAGTCCGGCACTGCGGCGAGGAAGGGGACTTGTCCGCATGGCTTGGCGTGGTGGTGAGGGGGGGGGTGGGGGGGGGGGGGGCTGCGCGTAGCTGTGGGGGACAGCGATTGTGGCCACGACTGTGAGGAAACTGCAAATTGATCAAATTGTGGAAGGCAAGACTTTCGGCCAATTATCTGGGTCATGTCAATGTCTTTCTGGTCTCCTGTTGGACGTAGGGGGAG